>NC_054382.1:73022159-73322159 GCF_017654675.1 Xenopus laevis | reverse complement strand
TGTATTCCAAAGAAGTGGATCCAGTCTCGTGCATGTGCAACCAGATATCCACTTTATTCGGTGGTACTGCAACATATTGTATATATATCAAAGATTGGGTTTAATTTACTTCTCCATTATTGAATATCTCAGGTATTTAAAAAACAAAGTATCTAGTTTGAGAAGTATTGCTTTGATACTGTGCTGAGCAGTGAGTGCAATGCAATGTACAAATGAACTCCCCAGTGTGTCCTGTTTGTAGGAAATGAAAATCTCCCGCTCTCCCTCTTTCCCCTCAGTTTACAGTCTTATAAAAGGACACAGTTTGTTAACTGTAAATGTCAAACACTTGCAGCTGAGTTTCGGCTTTATCTTGTTATGTTCTGTGCCAGATACCCTTAGGGTTATGGTTTGGCAGAAACTGGTGTTAAAACAATAAAATGGTTAATTAAGAAAGCAAATTATTTTGGAACTTTTCCAAAGTCTGGCTTGTTAAAACTCTACAACAGAAGGGGGATAGTAATCCAGTTACTAAATGGATATACCGTTTTAGAGAAACAGTGAATCACATACAAATCAAGAAGAATCAGATACAAAATGTTGTCTGTCTAGTACTTTCAGTAAAATATGTGGAGAAATAGTACATGATGTATTATATGAACTGTTAGGTCTTGTATTTGTATCACTGTACTCTTGAAAACAACATGGGGATTGATAGCTCAATATAAATAATAATTGTCCAGAAATTATCTAAAACAATATTTGTGTATAATATGCATCGGGTTGCCTAGTTATCAAAAATTAAATTTGTGAGGTTTTTGAGGTTTGTCTACTTCGAATAAACTGAAAGTTTAAAAAACTTAAATGTTTGCTTATTTATGAATGAATCCAAATGTAAAAAACTCGATTGAATGCAATTGTGGAAAAAACTAGAATAGCTCAATTTTTTAGATGCCAAATGTTTACATTGTGTTTATTAAATACCAGACATTTAATTTTTAGAAAATACAATTGAAATTTGTTCATTTTTGTGCAAAAAATCAAATAGTGGCAAATGTTCGAACTTTGCTATATTTTTTAAATATGTAAATAGTAAAAAAAAATTAAGCAGTATGGGGTGGGACCCTTGGGAAGATTCTGAGGGTCAAATATCGATTATTAAGGGTCGAATATCAAGGGTTAATTAACCCTCGATATTCGACTGGCGAATTAAAATCCTTCAACTTCGAATATCGAAGTCGAAGGATTTTGCGCAATTCATTCGATCGAAGGAATAATCGTTCGATCGAATGATTAAATCCTTCTAATCGAATGATTCGAAGGATTTTAATCCGTCAATCGAAGGATTATCCTTCGATCAGAAAAAACTTGGAAAGCCTATGGGGACCTTCCCCATAGGCTAACATTGGCCTCGGTAGGTTTTAGGTGGCGAACTAGGGGGTCGAAGAAATTTTTAAAGAGACAGTACTTCTATTATTGAATGGTCGAATATTCGAACGATTTTTAGTTCGAAACGTTCGATTCGAAGTCGAAGGTCGTAGTAACCAATTCGATGGTCGAAGTAGCCAAAAAAAACATTCGAAAATCGAACTATTTTTCCTCTATTCCTTCACTTGAACTTAGTGAATGGGCCCCTTAATGTTGTCCTGGATGTTAAGTCAGGTACATAAATCATTTTTATCAATGCTTAGGTTATAAAATAGCTAGACTACATGGCTGCTTGAGTATCTGTTTAGAAGATTATATAGAATTATTCCAATAAGCTGCCACGTATTTTAAGATTTAAGATAGAAGATTTAGCTTTGAACTTTTATGAATTGTGTTTGTTTGTATACAACAGCGTTTACATCACCTTAAATAATTACAACTTTTCCTTCATACTTACCATTTGGCGCTTCTTTATATAAAAAAAATAAAATAATTGAAGTAATGAATTCTAGGACATTACTTTACACTGAGAAAACAATATTGAATTATGTATATTGCAGTAGGAGAATTTTCCTCTAAGAATGTTTTTTATTTTTCTATTTTTGTGAAGTGTTTTTAAATTAACAAAATCTTTCATCTGCAGAAAAAAAGTCCCATGACATTACCTCCTCATAGGATATCTTTCTCTGGAAGGATATGAAAAGCAAGCCATTTGTAAGGCATTACTTCAAACAAAAATCATTTGTTATATTTGGCTTTCTTAGCCCAAATTGAAATGACAAATGTAGGCGTAATGCTAGTGTGTGTAGTCACAAGGCATGTGCCTTGAAACTTTGATCTGTTATATCTACACAGTTTTCCATCAAATATTGTCCAAATGTAACTCTATAACACTATTAACATATGATGGCATTTGCATGAGTATATTCTACTAATATGCAGGTTTGTATACCTGCGGGAGTGTGGATACATGTAATATGGAAAACATAGTTACACAAACATAAATAAAAAAAAAAGGTTTTTGCACGTGATCTGAAAACCATTTTCCAGTGCATTTATTTATTTCTAATCTTTTTTAGCACAAATACAGCCCCAATGCCGCCCCCCTCCCGCTCCTTGCTTCTAACTAATAGCGTCAGAGCGGGTGGAGGAGGGGCTGCATCGCTAGTGCAGTGAGTGATATTGCGCTCGCTGCACTAGAAGAGCCGAATTTCCATTTTAAAAAACAGAAATTCAGCTCTTTAAGTTACCAGAGGCGGTAACTGGCCGCTCCGTGCCTCCTGAGGCAAGATTCTCACCTTGTCTGATGCCCAGAGCGGCCCTACACAAATACATACATAATATAATACAGTACATAATAATATAATACATAATATAATACAGGGAATAAAGTACCTCCTATTGTAAAATATAAGGATATTATAAGTCACAGAGTAACCGAGGTTACTTCAAATAACCATATATTTTCCAACAAAGGGTACTTTATTTATTATAAAACACAAGTTTTAATGAGTCATGTGACAAAAATGACATCACTGAGCTCCATTTACAACTGATTCATTTATAAGGATATCATTTACAGGATATTCATGTTTTTTGTGTTTTCTAATGATATAATAATAATAATAAGTCTGTCTACTTATGAAGATCTACCCAGCTCTGGCTGTCTGTACATGGCTCACGTGTGAACCACATTAAAAGGTGACTTTAATGTCTACCTTATAATTAGTACAGCTATTAAACTTTGTTTTCCTCTTTCAATGCTTAATCTTATTCCTACTGCAGAAATCATAAATACAAAAAAGATTAATTGATAATGGATAATGAGGTGGAAAGAATTTAAAGGGTGAAGGGACAATTCGGCCCTTCGACCACATGCGAAGGTGATTGTCATTTGGGGTACTATGGCAAATGGTTTGTCCCGAGGGATCTGATTGGTTTGTGCGTTGTGAGGAAAGAGTGGCGGGAAAATAGGCTATATATAGAGGTGCATAAATGGACAGAGGGCTTGCGGTTACCTCAGCACTGCTGGAGAGAGATTCCTATCAAGTCCTGTCAAGCATTATGGTGATGTCTAAACAGCAGAGTGAGGATTCGTCTAAGCTTTACGGATGGCTAGAGAATGAGGCTGGCCGTGACGAGATTATGAGGGTGTTGCTTGCATGTCAGCGAGCTCTAGGAGTGGTTACCACAGAAGAGGCAGCCGCGGAGACGCAGCAAGCAGCATCCCCTTCAGGAAGCGCAGCACAGTACGGACAGCAGCGTCTTTGAAGAAAAAAGGCGTTCATCGCAAGAGGCCTGCGTTACCTATTGGTGCGGCTAAAAAGAGACCGGCTAAGAAGGCTTCAGCAGGAGCAGCAACTGGAAGTAGCTGGCCATCGATATCTCCTCCGGCGTTGCGCAGCACAACTTTGAATAGTGCAGTCGCGACAGTGGGGGAGCAGGTTGTTCTTCCTTCCTATTCGGGCACTTCTGCAAGTGGCTTAATTGTATCTCCTAGTATCCCTTGTCCCATTTACCCTTCTGTATTTCCTACTACCACCATTGATGCTATTATGCCTTCCACTTCTAATATGCCTTCCATGTCTCATGTTCCTCCTGATTCTCATATACCTTCCACTACTCATGTAACTTCTGCTTCTCATGTACCTTCCACTTCTCATGTATACCTTCCATTTCTCTGATGCTATACAGCAGGTTGGCACTGTTCAGGCAGTAGAAGCTGCTAAACAATCTTCCTCATTATCAGCTGTGCCTATTGTTCATTCACAGGCTGAGAGCAGCTCTGCAGAGGGCACAAAAGATGCAAGTATACTGCAGCTGTTAGGTAATATTAATGTTTCCTCCTTAAATGTTTTATTGAATGCACTTAAAAACTCTGGTACATTACAAAAAAGTGCAGGGGTTTCTGAAACAGCTTTTTATCAGGCTATAATTAGTCAAACTACCCCATTAGGGTTGCACTTAAGTAGCTCGGTTAAGGAAAAGATAATTAGGGGTGAGTATGTTGATTTATTATCATTGTTGCCAAGTGCTAAGGAATTCTTGCAAACTGAAAAAAACAGGAGACAGTGAGGAGGATAGGAGAAGGCCTGTGGCGAGGACATTTACAAACTGGCTACAGGCATTCTGTATCTATTGTAACATTATGACAGAGAAATATCCAGGATTGGCTCCTAAATTGTTTAGACACCTCGATATAGTACTAGAGGCTTACAGAAGTTATGGCAGGGTGGCATGGTATATTTACGACGATCGATTTAGGCAAAAAATGGCAGTGCAGAAAACATTATCTTGGGGTCAAAAAGATGTTGATTTATGGATGGGCATGTTGATGCCCAGACCATTGTCAAATTTTTCGAATCAAAAAAGTCAGGTGAATGCTCAGGGTCAGAGCAATGCTCAGAATAAGTATAATACTTGCTGGGCATACAATGAGTCACATTGCAAGTGGCAAGCATTATGTAGGTTCAAACACAAATGTGCTCAATGTGGAGGGGCTCACCCAGCATTTCGATGTGTCAAGAAGTTTCAGGGTATCGGAAGAGGTGGAGCAAGAAACCAGCAAGGTAAAATCACACACCCCGGTGAAGCTACACGTAATTGTCAGGCTTACCAGTATTATCCAGTCGTAGAAGGAGCTGGAGCTGTAGATATTGAACCCACAAGCGCCTCACACAACCGCTACCCACCTGGAGTGGAACAGGGAGCCTGGTTGTGGAGAGTAGCCAATGAGACGATCAAGCGAAGTACAAAAGGATTAGGCAAAGTCGTGGTCAGGAGGTCCGAGGTCAGAAGGCAGGAAGCGAGATTCGTAAACGATGAGACAGGCCGAAGGGTCGAGACAGGCAGCAGAAATCGTAGTCCAGGTACAGGCGAGGGTCGACAACAAGAATTCAAGAGTATAAGACGCTAGGGTTTCAGTAAAATAACCTAATAACCAGGCAATGCATCTCAGTCTGGATTTGGTTTAAGTATTGTTACTTTGGCGCCAAACTGGCGTCATTGCGCTGGCGTCGTGGAACTGACGCCAGCACGTCCATCTCAGGCGTTTTCGCCTGCGTCCTTGCGTCAGCGACCGTCGCCGGCGTCCCGCGTCACGCGCCGGCGCGCATTATTTCTCACATTGCCCCCCATCAAGGAGCGGCCTCAGGACGCGACAACCAGAAGGCTTACCAGGGTAAGTTCCATGGAATTTTTCCAGCAACTCCGGAGCGTGGATGTTAGAAGCTGGTTCCCAAGAATTCTCTTCCGGACCGTAACCCTTCCATCTTACCAGGTACTGGAGACGCTTGCCTCTTAATCTGGAATCTAGGATCTCCTCAACCTCAAATTCTTCTTGACCATCGACCACCACAGGAAGCGGAGGAGGAGCCGTACGCCCAGGAAATCGAAACGTTGAGGCCGGTTTCAGAAGTGCAGCATGAAACACTGGATGGATGTGCCAGGATGCTGGAAGCTTAAGCTGGAAAGCCACAGGATTGACTTGACGAATAATAGGAAAGGGACCCAAGAAACGTTGACCCAACTTCCTACTGGGACAAGAAAGCTTAAGGTTAACAGTTGACAACCATACACAGTCACCCACCTTGAACTCTGGGTCACCTCTCCGTCTCCGATCGGCATAAGTCTTGAAGTTTTGTTGAGCCTTCTTCATGTTTTCTTGAAGTTTTTGAAAATTATTGGACAGAAAAGTTAATCGGTCCTTGACAGCAGGAACTAAAATGGCAGAAACAATGGCAGAGGGAAAAGTTACTGGATGAAGACCATAGTTTGCGAAGAAAGGGGACTGATTGATTGAAGAATGGTGGGAATTATTATAAGCAAACTCTGCAAGAGGAAGAAGATTCACCCAATCGTCTTGGAGGTACGAAGAATAACATCTCAGATATTGCTCGAGAGTCTGGTTAGTTCGCTCGGTCTGGCCATTGGACTGAGGATGAAAAGCAGAGGAAAGGGACACCGAAATCTTGTGTGCTCCACACAACGATTTCCAAAACTGTGATGTGAATTGCGGTCCCCGATCCGACACCACCTCATCTGGAAGACCATGAAGTCTTACTACTTCCTTAATGAAGGTATCGGCCGTCTCGGAGGCAGAAGGAAGTCTTGGTAACGACTTAAAATGAGCCATCTTAGTTAAACGGTCCACAAAAACAACAATGGTGGAACAATCACAGGACAATGGTAAATCAGAAATAAAGTCCAAAGAAACTGATCCCCATGGACGAGAAGGCACTGGCAGTGGTTGAAGAAGACCAATAGGTCTAGAATGAGAATCCTTGGATCTAGTGCAAACTTCACATGATGAAACAAACTTAAAACAGTCTTTAGCCATCCCAGGCCACCAAAATAATCTCTTAGCCAAGATAATGGTCTTCTTGATACCTGGATGACCCGCCAATTTGGAATCATGAATATTCCTAAGGACCTCTAGACGCAGTTGTTCTGGAACAAAAATTTTGCCTTGATGAAGAAGAAGACCCTCCTTGGAAACTAATGATGGTTCAGAAATGTTTATGGAAGCGTCTTTAATTCCATCTACAAGAGTAGACTGTAGCAGGAGGAAATTATTAGAGTTTAAAATCGTCTCAGGAGCCAAAGGAACCTCGTCTTCAGGAGAGAACATTCGAGATAAAGCATCCGCTTTAACATTCTTAGACCCAGGTCGGTAGGTGAGATGAAAATTAAATCTCATGAAAAATAAAGCCCACCTTGCTTGTCTAGGTCTCAACCTCTTGGCCGAACGTAGATACTCCAGATTCCTATGATCCGTAAAGATGAGAATCGGATGTTTAGACCCTTCAAGGAGATACCTCCACTCTTCAAGTGCCAGCTTGATAGCGAGTAATTCACGGTCAGCTACATCATAATTACATTCGCTCTTGGCCAATTTACGAGAAAAAAAAGCAACAGGATGAAGATCCTCTTGAATCCCAGTTCTCTGCGACAACACAGCACCCACCGCAAGTTCTGAAGCGTCTACCTCCAAAATAAAAGGAAGGGAAACATCTGGATGGTGAAGAATTGGGCCCGAAGTGAAGAGTGTTTTCAGTTTCTCAAAAGCCCCCTGAGCCTGTGTGGACCAAGAAAACTTTTGATTATTGCGAGTCAACTCAGTGATTGGAAGGATAACTTGAGAAAAATTCTTTATAAATTTTCTGTAAAAATTTGCAAAACCAATAAAACGTTGAACAGCTTTTTTGGAAGACGGAATTGGCCAGTTAAGAATTGCAGAAATCTTCCTGGAGTCCATCTGGATACCCTGAGGAGAAATGAAGAAACCCAAAAAGTCCACAGATGATTGTTCAAACACACGTTTCTCGATCTTAGCATACAGCTGATGAGTGCGCAGACGTGCCAGGACCCTCTTTAAATGTAATCTGTGTTCTTCCAAAGAATTAGAAAAAACAAGAATATCATCTAAATAAATGATGACGAATATATCAAGGAAGTCTCTGAAAACATCATTAACAAAATGTTGAAACGTCGCAGGGGCGTTGCAGAGACCAAAGGGCATGACCAGGTATTCAAAATGCCCGTAACGAGTACGAAAGGCCGTCTTCCATTCATCGCCTTCTCTTATTCTGACCAGATTGTAAGCGCCCCGGAGATCCAGCTTAGAAAAGATTTTAGCCTCTGCCAAACGTTGAAATAGTTCAGGAATGAGAGGAAGTGGGTAACGATTTTTGACTGTGATTTTGTTCAGATCCCGGTAGTCGATGCACGGCCTTAATGAATGATTCTTCTTCTCAACAAAGAAAATCCCGGCTCCTGCTGGAGAAGAAGACTGTCTAATGAACCCTTTAGCCAGATTCTCATCTAAATACGAACGAAGTTCCACAAGTTCAGACTCAGATAAAGGATAAACTCGTCCAAAAGGAATCTGAGCCCCAGGAAGAAGATTAATAGGGCAATCGTAGATACGATGAGGAGGTAACTTGTCAGCCCCTTTTTTATTAAAAACGTCCCAAAATTCCCAATAAACCTGAGGAAGAAGGTCATGGATTTCAGAGGCAGGGGATAAAGAACAGACTCTATTTGAAGAGGAAATACATTGAGAAGAACAAAAATTCAAAAGAAAATTTACTTCACCGGTAGCCCAGTTGATGGATGGGTTGTGTTTCTGCAACCAGGGTAATCCCAGGATGACGGGGAATAAAGGAGAAGAGACCACATCAAAGTTCATGACTTCAGCATGCCCTTTATACAACAAAACAAAAAGTGAGACAGTCTCTTGCACCACAGGACCTGAGGTAATCAGAGAACCATCTGCCACACGGAGAGCTATGGGATTCTTCTTGGTCTGGAGCGGTATCTGGAACTGTAGTGCTACTCTATTGTCCAGAAAACACCCGCTGGCCCCAGAATCAAGGATTGCTTGGAGTTCTACCCGCTTGTCTCCCCACTGCAAAGACAAAGAAACTGTCAGGAGAGGCACAGGAACATGGCAGGAGGTAAAGTCTTTTTCGAGCAACTTCTTACCCGTTGGGCGGGTCGGACAACCCCGAAGCAAATGACCTGCTTGTCCACAGTAGAGGCAGAGGTTAAGTCTGCGACGCCTGATACGCTCCTCTGGAGTTAATGCAGATCTAATGGCTCCAATCTGCATGGGCTCTGGAGCTGCACTGAAGACAGGTGGAGGCATAGCTGGAGCAAATGTAGAAGGCATTCGGACCGGAGGAGGAGCGGATGGTAACATCCAAGTCTGAGGTGGAAGGCCCGCTTTCTCAGCCTTTTCTTCCTCTCTGCGTTCCCTGAGCCTCTGATCTAATTAGATAGAAAGGAGGATGAGGTCCTCCAAACTGTCAGGGATGCCGGTACGGGCTAACTCATTCTTCAGTTCGGATGAAAGACCAAAACGATACTGATTCTTTAGCGCTGCTGGGTTCCACTCAGTATCATCCGCCCATTGCCGGAACTCCAGCGTGTAATCTTCCGCTGGACGGACCCCTTGCTTCAGGGCACGCAAGGCAGCCTCGGCGGTAGTGGCTCTGTGTGGATCATCAAAAATGACCGCCATTGCGTCAAAGAAAGAATCCACGGTGGCCAATACAGGACTGTGACGATCCATGAGACGAAAGGCCCAAGTCTGTGGTTCTCCCGTGAGGAAAGAAATAATAACCCCAACCCGGGTTTGCTCAGTAGGGTATGTGTGGGGTTTGAGTGAGAACAGCAGCTTACAGTTGCTCCTGAAGTTCCGGAACACCTTTCGGTCACCAGCAAATTTCTCCGGAAAGGCTACTTTAGGTTCGGAGATTTCGGAGGTAATAACCTGGACCTCTGTTGGATCAGGAGGAGTTGCAGCAGACGTGGAAGGGAGTACAGCAGGCGGATGGGTTCTGATATGCTCCTGTAGCTGCGCATAGCCACTTTGTAGTTCTCGAACAGCTTGCGTGAGAGAAGACAGCTGCTGGGTTAGGACAGCAAACGGAGATGCCCCTTCAGCTGGATCCATCTTGGCCTGGTTATACTGTCAGGCTTACCAGTATTATCCAGTCGTAGAAGGAGCTGGAGCTGTAGATATTGAACCCACAAGCGCCTCACACAGCCGCTACCCACCTGGAGTGGAACAGGGAGCAGGGTTGTGGAGAGTAGCCAATGAAACGATCAAGCGAAGTACAAAAGGATTAGGCAAAGTCGTGGTCAGGAGGTCCGAGGTCAGAAGGCAGGCAGCGAGATTCGTAAACGATGAGACAGGCCGAAGGGTCGAGACAGGCAGCAGAAATCGTAGTCCAGGTACAGACGAGGGTCAACAACAAGAATTCAAGAGTATAAGACGCTAGGGTTTCAGTAAAATAACCTAATAACCAGGCAATGCATCTCAGTCTGGATTTGGTTTAAGTATTGTTACTTTGGCGCCAAACTGGTGTCATTACGCTGGCGTCGCGGAACTGACGCCAGCACGTCCATCTCAAGCGTTTTCGCCTGCGTCCTTGCGTCAGCGACCGTCGCTGGCGCCTTCGCGCCCGCGACCGTCGCCGGCGTCACGCGCCGGCGCGCATTAGCACGCCCGCGCCTGCGCCGGACAGGAGGCATGCGTAATTTCTCACACATAATGCTGCCTTATCTAAAGCTATATCCCAACCAACAGAAAGCTCAACAAATATGGGAGGGATTTAATCAAGGTTTTGATATACCCTCTGTTGATAATTCTGTTATGCTGCCATATCCTGATAATTTGAAATCTGTTTATCAACACCCACTGGAGGCAAGGAAAAAAATAGAAAAAGAGCTTTTATTTAATAGGATTTATGGCCCATTTTCAGAACCCCCGTTCCATAATATGAGGATTTCACCTTTAGGCTTAGTACCTAAGAAAGAAAAAGGTTATTTTCAACTAATACATCATCTTTCTTATCCAAAGGCCTTTCGGTCAATGATGCTTTAACACCTGAATTGTCGTCAGTTTTATATGCATCATTTGATGATGCAGTTGAATTGGTTAGACAGTGTGGCAAAGGTGCACTTTTAGCAAAAAGTGACATTGAATCAGCATTTCGTCTTTTGCCGATTCATCCACAATGTTATAAATCACTAGGATTTCATTTTGAAGGTCAGTTCTTTTATAATACTTGTTTGCCAATGGGTTGTTCATTGTCATGCAATTATTTTGAGTTGTTTTCACGTTTTTTGGAGTGGGTTGTGAAATTTGAATTGGGTTATAATTTTATCGTCCATTATGTCGATGATTTTTTGTTTGTGGGACCAAAAGGTACACAGACATGTTCGAAATTATTAGAAACATTTATTTGGATTTCACGAAAATTTGGGATACCTTTGTCAGCGGAAAAAACAATTCAGCCTTCTACAATAATTCAGTTTTTACTCATAGAGATAAATTCTGAATCTATTGGTTTGGCAGCAATTTCTGGAACATTTTAATGGACACATGTGTATGCAAGAGATATTTAAAGACAGTGAAGCATTACAGTTATACACGGATGCAGCAGGTTCTAC
Source organism: Xenopus laevis (assembly GCF_017654675.1). Classification (NCBI taxonomy): domain Eukaryota; kingdom Metazoa; phylum Chordata; class Amphibia; order Anura; family Pipidae; genus Xenopus; species Xenopus laevis. The sequence continues at coordinate 73,310,792 of NC_054382.1, read as the reverse complement.
AGGCTTTGGGATATTTTGGAAGGGTCATTGGTGTGTACAAGCATGGACAGATATATGGGTTCAAGAGGGATTGACAAAGAATTTAGTTCTTTTAGAATTATTTCCAATTTTAGCAGTGTTGGAAATTTGGGGCCCACAACTAATTAACAAAAGGATAATGCTAAATTGTGATAATGCTGGGATGGTTTGGGTAGTGAACCATTTGTCAGCCAAATAACCTTCGGTAGTAAGATTGGTGAGGCAAATAGTTTTCAGAGCACTAAAATATAACATTGGGTTGAGAGCGAGAAATATTCCTGGATATACTAATGTTATTGCAGATGCATTGTCTCGGTTTCAGATCGATATATTTCAGAGAATGGATGTCCCGGCAGATCCTGTGGGAGCCCAGTGTCCAACTCATTTTGTGGGACTTAGTTTGGCCAGTGTCTATGAGGGATTAAAAAAGTAACTGAATGAGAAGACATGGCATTCATACATTAACAGTTGGAAAAATTGGAAACATTTTAGTGCTACAAAGAAAGAAACCGTGTATATAGAAAATAGAGACAAAATGGTTCAATATGTGTTATATTTAAAGCAGACAGGTTTGTCAATAGGTGTTATTAAGAAGCAGTTAGCAGGCATATCTTTTTTCTTTCGAATTTTCGAGATAAAGGATGTTAGAAAAGCTCCATTAGTTAAGCAAATATTAAAGGGAATAGTTAGATGTAATAAATCGTCAGATTCTAGGAAACCGATTACATTAGTGCTACTTAAAAAATTGATTGCTCAACTTCCTGCAGTCTGTTTTTCTCTTTATGAAACAGTTTTATTCAGCTTAATTTTTGTTTTCTGTTTTTTCGCAGCTCTTAGAGCTAGTGGAATTGTGTCACAATCTAAAACAAAAGCAGGTGGTTTAGAATTTGGGTCAGTTTCATTAATAGGAGAAAAAGTGAGGATAGTAATTAAAAAATCAAAGACAGATCAAGAGGAAAAGGCAAACTAGTTTGGTTGGGTAGTTTTCATGAAGCTGATTTATGCCCTGTTAGAACATTTTTGGATTTTCTTACTAAAAGGGATGGAACTCCTGGTCCTTTATCTATTCACCAAGACGGGAGTTTCATTTCAAAATTTCAGTTTTCACAAATTCTGAAAGAATGCCTGCTAGCAGCTAATGTGTGTGGGGATCAATACAGGTTGCATTCTTTTAGAATAGGGGCTGCGACACAGGCAGCTCTTTCAGGTTTTGGGGAAGACTTCATTAAAGATTTGGGAAGAAGGGATTCTAATAGGTACAAGTTGTACATTAGACCTTCTTTAGTTGACTCTTTATCATATGTTTTCAGGAAGCTGAAAGTCTGGATCACCGGACACTCATTCGTCCACTGGGCAAACCTGAGGGCAAAGAAACGGCCTTATAGGAATAGTTCAGTATGAAAATAAAAATTGGGTAAATAGGCTGTGCAAAACAAAAAATGTTTCTAATATAGTTAGTTAGCCAAAAATGTAATGTATAAATGCTGGAGTTACTGGATATCTAACATAATAGCCAGAATCCAACTTCCTGCTTTTCAGCTCAATAACTCAAGTGACTTGAAGGGGGGCCACATGGTACATTTCTGTTCAGTGAGTTTATAGTTGATCCTCAGCATTCAGCTCAGATTCAAAAGCAACAGATATGACCCATGTGGCCCCCCCTCAAGTCTCTGATTGGTTACTGATTGGTAGCCAGGGTAACCAGTCAGTGTAAACCAAGAGAGCTGAAAAGCAGGAAGTAGTGTTCTGACTGACATGTTATACATCAAATCAATCCAGCCTTTATACATTACATTTTTGGCTAACTAACTATATAAGAAACATTTTTTTATTTTGCACAGCCTATCTATTTACCCAGTTTTTATTTATACACTGGACAATTCCTTTATGGGCTGAACTTAGATTTATCTCCTGATTCTTTTGAGATTGAATAGAAGGCTTTGAGAGGAGCAAGATGGTGGGATTTAACTACATTATTGTTACAATTAATTGAAGAGTCAGGATATTCTGATATTGCTGTTATGCATTTTGGGGTAAATGATTTAGGCAAGATGTGGACCATTAACCTCATTAATGATGCTAAGCGGGATTTTGTACAGTTAAAATGCATGCTTCCAAATGTAATTTTTGTTTGGTCAGAGATTATTCTGCGCTTATGTTAGCTGCAAGATAGAAATCTGAGAGCGCTGGAAAAGTGCTGGAAAAAAAGGTTTCCAGGTTTGCCAGTGTGATCAATTTTATAGTTCAGAGGCATTTTGAGCTTGAATCGGGGGAGACAGGCCTGTACAGAGAGGATCAGATTCATTTATCTGACATTGCTCTGGATATTTTTAACATGGGGCTACAGGACGGAATAGAAAGAGCAATTATAAGATGGAAGGTGGCAAGTATCAACCTTTAAGAGGTGATCTTGGCATGGAGGAATGTGGAGAGAATATTTAGACCAGTTAGCCCATGGCTAGGGAATAAAAGGCTGGGATATTTATAGAATTATATAAGCAGCCTACTGGGTAAAGAGCAGGGGCTGGCTAAGAGGTTAAAAAGATAAAATTTTTACATGTTGATGAGTTTAAGTACAGTTATTGTATTTAATAAAGCTGCGGCCTGTCTCCAACCCAATTAATTGTCTATTATATTTATTATTTAGGAAAAAAATGTTACAACCTACCTTTACCGTGTAGTATCTGTTTGTATTACAGTGATAAACCAGTGAGTAGGGACTTGAGTACTGTACTGCAGAGATTGAAAAGCCATAATACCATGTCAAGGTAAACCCATAGTGACTCCTACCGATTACCTCTAGTCATTTTTCCTAGGCTGATCTCAAAGGGCTTAGTCCTTTCCCACCATTAGCTGTTAAAGAAAGAGACTGCCAAGACCAAAACACTGGCTGGTGGGGGCAGGATTAAGACCTTTGAGACCAGTTCCTTGGTCAGGATACACTTATCTCAAGAAATGCATGGAAGTGCTAGCCTATGAAAAACGGCAAGAGGTTTTGCATAGATACTAAATTATTAGAGAAACAGGAGACCAGGGAATGTGCAATGATCAAAACTCTCTCTTAAATAGTTTGTAGCTAACTTGTCCAGATCATTTGCACTTCCATTGTACTTATGTATTTTACTTAGTCTTCAAGTGCTCCCACAACTCCCCTTTTGTGTATTTTTGTACTGTACTGCAGAGTAGGATAGTTACAGTGCCAGTTCCATGTACAAACACCTCCAAGAACACATGGCAGGATAAATAAAGTGTCATTCATGCGAATAAATAAAGTGCCAGTTATGTAAATAATTGGTGAAGGTAAGGGAAGGCTTAGCCTCCACTAAATATCTGCCAGTGAAGCACATTGTAATCCAAATATTTAATATTTCCAGAAACTGGTGAGCATATTGTAATTTCTCATTTGTTTATGTTTAGGTAATGGTGCTGCTTACAGCCTAGGTTATCTTGTGTTTAATGTACAGTTTCCTCTTTGCTTCAATCTCTCTGTATAAAATGAATTAATAAAAAGGGTATCATGCTGAGCTGAACATGCGGAGTATGATACAATTCTAGTTCTTATTTTGTACAACCTTCAAAGTGAATTTAACAATATCATTTCCATAAAATGCTTTGGATAATGTGACAGAGATCCTTTGATTGTGCAGAGATTGTCACCAATGCTGTTATATCCTGTAGCTTTCATAAAGTCAACTATTATTTTATTTGCAACAAGAAAACCCCAAACTGAGCAGGAAATGTTTTTGAAGCTGATTAAAAGGATCAATGAATTAAATTTTTTACTGGCACCAAGATAAGTCCCATGTTCTTCCTCAAAGGTGCTAAAGAAATATGACTTAAAGGAATAGTAACACCAAAAAATGTCCTAAAGTAATGAAAATATAATGTACTATTGTGCTGCACTGGTAAAACTGCTGTATTTGCTTCATTAACACAACTTTCATTTATATAAACAGGCTGCTTTGTAGGAATGGGGGCAGCCATTCAATGCTGAAAAAGGAGAAAAGGCACAGAATACACAGCAGATAACAGATAAGCTCTTTAGCATACAATGGGATTCTTCAGAACTTATCTGTTATCAACTATGTGTCCTGTGCTTGATTGGCTGACCCCATGGCTACACAGCAGCTTGTTTCTAAAAAATATAGTTGTTTTTCTGAAGTAAACACACCAGTTTCACCAGTGCAGAACAACATTATATTGTCATTCCTGGTGTTACTGTTCCTTTAAGGGCATTCCATGTACACATGGTCTGCTGCCTTCTCCAGGGATAATCAACATGTTTGCATATGTTTCTCAATATTTCACCTACAGTATATTACAAAATGGCATAAAGTCCTGAGGAGTAGGCATTCTTTGTACTCTTTTGGAAATGATACTACATCTAAGATGAATATTTCTTAATTAACTAACAGCACTTTTACTGCCAATAAATAAAATAAATGAAATTGACATCCCACAGCATACCTTTTTTGATCAGCCTTATCTTGCACAGTGGACCATGTTGTTTTCCTTGCACATTAAAATAATTATCTGCAGAATATGTTGCACAAATGTTCCATTCAACATTTTTTAAGGGTTGCATTAACAGCCTCAACCAGATCCTGGGATCTAATAGCTGTGCAAGCAACCATATCCAAATAATATGTTACTAGTCCAGTGTCTGTTTATATGTAACTAGCACTGAAAAGAATTTCTAAAACTCCTCAGAGCTTGCATCAAGTGATTATGTATTCTTACTTGAAACCAAACCCATACATTGTTTAAGGTGTCAGGCGAAATTGCACCTACGACTGACATAAGCACTGCTGGTAAGGGAAATATTGTGTTCTAGCAACAACAAAAAACCCCAGTAAACAACGCTTCTGCTTTTGCAACATTTTAAGGTCTTAAGTCAGAGACAATTGATATTACGCCTTTGAACTGTGTTACAGCTTTTGCAGATCCATTATGTTTGTCAGTGCAAGCCCTTACTGGCAAAATGTGGGTTCTGGCAAATGCTAGAGGGACTGCTCTAAGTTGCTGACAGTCACTATTTATTGGGCCGATGGGGGACTCTGTGTACTTGAAGTGCCAGGGCCTTTTTTTAATCTCAGTCCAGACCTGTATCAGTGGCAGTATGTCTTGCTACAGTATATCTCTGTATGAAGGACCTCTCCTTGACTTCTGATGAAATACTGTATTTGCTCTTTCCACCAATAATCTCTAAACAGGCCAAGACTTTTTTCCTTAGGGGACTCTGCATAATCAACAGTTTCTATTAATCTGTGGTTATTAGTGATGGGAGATTCTGTGCCGTAAATTCGACAAACACATTGAAGTTAATGGGCGGCCAAATAATTTTGACGCGAGCGTCAATTTTTATGTGCGTGACTATTTAGACGAGCATCAATTTTTTTTGACGCAGCAAATTGTCACTGCAGTTTTAATTTGCTTGTGGAGAAATGCAGACATTCACCGCAAATTAGTGTCTGGCAAAATTATTCGCCCATCACTAGTGGTTAGTAATTACTGTTGAAGAAATGTTTTAGAGAAGAAAATGACAAATAAACCCATACCAATTATTAATTGTATTTCTGCTAAATACATAAACACTGGAACCATTTAAAATGGGAAATATAAGCCCAACCTGGAAAATACGTTTACTGTAACATTGGGATGGGGCAGTCCAAGTTAGATATCTGCTCTTTGTCCGTCATGCTGACTACCTTTCGCATTGCATAACATAGTATTCGGCAAAGTGTATGCTATAGCTATAAGGGGTTTTAAAAATCCTGAACCTTACAGAGACCCAGTCTGGCACGGTAGGGGTGATATTTGAGATTTATGTAAGACTGTTATGGTTATAGTGGTCCAAGAAGAGAAACAAAAGTCCAAAAGCAGAGCACAACAATAATTTATGTTAGTTAAAAGTGCTCTCACTTCTGTACAGAGATAAGGCTGGTCAGAAGATAAGGGAAAAACTATTGCTAAATACTTCACTCCACTGTTTTGTGTTTTATGTACAGTTTCTATGCTCTTATCTTTTCAGGCGGATTTTGCATATTGACCATTAGCATAGCAAACCCCATTCAATAATTACTGTAATTTCCTTATCTTATTTAAATAAGGCCAATAGATATGGATTCCTTCACATTCTTACACCTTACTTACAGAAAAATACTAGATAATATTGAATATTCTGTGCTTATCTATTCAGTCTTCGAACAGGTGTGCTGTATGATAAACTGTGAAATAAGCAGTGTAGATAAAGTTTAAAAAAAGAGTAAGGTTTAAATGTGTTAAGAATTGCACAGATTTGCACACGGCTTGCTAGTTTTAGTAGTAGTATTTTTAATTCTAAGCAAATAATGAACTGTTACACTTACAGATAAACACTGTGGCCCTTTAAAATAATTTTAGCAAACAAGCATTTCTAAAATGATCAGTTACAGAAGAAAATGAATTTAATGTCTAGGCACACCTAGGTGTACATTTATTATATGATGTAAAAAATGGCAGAATAATTCGCCACACATTGGCAGGCATCATAGTGAAAAAAAACGGTGTAAAAATGGCATAATTTTAAGCGCTTATTCTTTGAGCAACTTCCGCCAGAACTTACTTACAAAGGTCTGAAGCAGTGTAAAACAGCAGCAAATCTGGCGTTGGAATGGAGTAAAATAAAACACATCTGGTAAACAAGTTTGCATTTTACTGAGAGGGAACAGCAGAAGGTAGAAGTGAGAATCAGATGAGTCCATAGCTTATAGCACTGTAAAAATTAGTTGTTTAATTAGTTTAATGACTGGTTTATCAAAATAAAGTTGCTAAGTCGCCATACAACATGCAGATAAACCCCACTTTTTCCAAGATAATGCAATGAAACAGGGAGTCAATGAAAATATGACATATAGGAGTGTAAAGGTTTTACCTAGATATTGTGCATTGCACCATGGGTTGGAAGCTCAATCATACATAATGCATATAATGCCCCATACAGTCCTTACTATTTCTTCATAAAGAAATGCAATACTTTAGCTTATTTTGCAGATTTTCTTGCATGATTTAATTCTCTCACACTCTGTGCACTTTTTTGGATTTCACATGGGTTGCTAGGTGCCCTAGCAACAACATTTGGCGCCATTTTTCTGTATTTAAGTGTCTTTCTGTGTACTGGCATATCTTTCTCCCTGACGAAGATTCCTGTATGGAATTGAAACGTTGATCCACTAATAAACCTTCACTCTATTGGACTTTTTGCCTAAGCTGATTGATTTTGGAATGCCGTCATCAGTGGGGTTACTTAGATTTTCAAGACTGGCACCCAGTTTTCCCATCTACTTGTGGTTGTGCATTCCTATTCGCTGGGACTTTTCTTTTATACATAATAATATTAGGCATGACCTAATTTTACCAGTAGTTATAATCAACAATGGTTAACTTCAGTTCTTGGAACTGTTTAACAAACCTTTTGATTTATGCTCTGTGGGTGTATTCCAATCACAATGAATGCTTGTTCCTAGATTTAATGGATACATAGTGCTTGGAGAAGTATTTTGGTATTTAAAAAAATGTATCAGCAAAATTGTAGCAGCATAAGCAGATTCTTAGCCAGGTCTCATTCTTGAGATTTCTGATATATAAATATATATATATATCTTTATCCAGATACTAAATGAAAATATGGCATATTAAAAATACATTATGCCAATAACAACCAGATGTAAATTTCATTTTAGAGTTGACAAAATGAATTTGAAAGAGTGGAAAGTTGAAAGATTCCTTATCCACCCTCCAGAAAACTATGCGCAGGAAAAAAAAAAAGGTTTTAGAAAAACCTTTTGCAAAAAAAAAGAAACTCCAGAAAGTGCTAACGATAACACTATTGTGTTATAGTGCTTCACTATCTGGTCTTACAATTCAAGAGATTGTGCTTTAACGATTGCTTTAAAAATCAGGATTGACTGTTTTAGATAGGTGTCCAATATATACTCTGAAAGATATGCAATATTTTCTTTCTCCTAGAGGAGCGGTATCCATTTAAATTTGTATTCCTTTTTTCAGTTGAGTTTAGTGAGACATAAGAAATTTTTGAGGGTTTTATTTGAAAAACAATAATATTCAGTAAACTTTATAGTGAATTAGAGTAGTGCTAACTAATTTGCCCCTGGCAAAGTGGCACTGAAATTGGTCACTGGAGAAAATTCGCCCTTTTGTCAATTTGCCCCATAGTCAACAGTAACTTTAATAAAAAATAGGTCTTTCTTACCCACTGCTACTGTGGTAAATGCATATTTCACCACGTCTAAGCAAACAAGATTTTTAAAATGAAGCATAACCACCATGTGTATAAAGCTAATGGGGCAGATTCACTAAAGGGCGAAGAGGCCGTCGATAGCGACAATTCGCCAGAAATCTTATCCGCAGGGACATCGCCAATTCAATAACAGGCGTAGAAGAAATTCACTAGCAAGCAAGACCATGGATAGCATTTGTTCACACCCTATTACCAGGCGACTTTTCACTCTGAACGCGAATGGTCGTTACTCTGCGAATTCACTAAGATGCAAATTTTACTGACTCATTGGACGTGTTTAAAAAAGAGGCCATTTTAAGCTTTTGCACCAACGTCACTTTTAAAGATGTCCATATGACTTTTAGGTACCCGGCATATTCAAATTAACCTTAGTGCAGTGAGTGCTAGCGAAGTTTTGCCAGGCAGTAATGAACGCTACCGAAAATTCGGTATGAAATGCTTGCCCAGCCAAAGTAAGGCTAGCGAAAATTTGCCAGCATTCAACTTTGTATATTAGTAAATTAGCATAGTGGTAACGAATTTGCATATAGCAAAGAGGTGCGCAGTGTGGCGAATTGTCGCTGGTGAAAATTTGACCCTTAGTGGATTTGCCCCTATGAATTCCTCTCTTTAGTTGTATTTTTATCTATGTGGACTTTCTATTACCATACTTTCTTTCCAGGTGGATTCATCAGATTGTTTATATAGACTGTATATGTTCTGTCAAACTGTTATAAATTAGCCTTATAATTTACTATTAGCTGACATGTCAATACTAGGCCATAAATAAATAAGAGCATGTAGTTATTGTCATCTAGGCTGTTAAACTTCCACTGGAATAACTGACCTTCGTGACTTGTGGTTATTGATATATTCTGGTGTAGTGATATGTTGCTACCTAGAGCACTTCTGTATTCTTATGAAACATACTGAGATAACACATGATATATAAGGCGGAGGTTAAAAACCTTCATTACATCAGTGATTTCTATTTGTTAATGTGTGCGTAAGGGTTTTAGCAGAACAAAAATACCTTTCTTGCTTGCCTATAATCTAATCACTGTCAGAATTTACTTATTGAAATATTTTAATTCAATGTGCAGCACACCAAGGTAAATGTGGTTGTTGCCAAGAAAGCTAACTGCTACTGTTAGTGTTTTGTAATACTGATAGCTTATCCTCCTAGTCCAATCAAAGATTAACAGTGTGGGACTATTAGTAGCAATGATTTGATTTTTTTTTATCTCAACTTTTAAAACATTATCAATGCAGTTCAAAGTGTAACTGCTGTAAGTCTTGGCATCTGATAAAGAGGAAATGTTACTACTAAAAAAGATATTAAGCTACAGACAAAAATACCATACATGGGCAATAAAATCCTTTATATCTATATCTATCTGTACTGTAATCTAAAAAGTGATGCAACAAATTTATTTTGGGGTACGGTCTTCCCTTTCATATATCTGCCCAAAAATTAACCAGATATCTTTTAGGCTGGTTTGAAAATCCCGTTGGGCAAGAACCGCAATAATGCGTTAATGTGGTCCTCACCCAACAGCCGTGCAATATGCAAGTATGTAAATGAGTGTGTACGGCCAGCTTTAGTGTGCTCTTAAATTACATGGTGTTTAGAAACTGTAATTGAGAAAGTACTATTCCTTTAAAGGAACAGTTCAGTATAAAACTAAAAACTGGATAAATAGATAGTATGTGCAAAATAAAAAATATTTCTAATATAGTTAGTTAGCCAAAAATGTAATCTATAAAAGCTGGAGTGATCGGATGTCTAACAGAACATAATACAGCTTACTGCTTTTCAGCTCGCTAACTGATTGTCAGTGACTTAAAGGGTGGCCAATTGATCCTGAGCATACAGGTCAGATTCAAAAGCAAATGGTTATGACCCATGTGGCCCCCCCTCAAGTCACTGATTGGTTACTGCCTGGTAAACAATCAGTGGAAACCAAGAGAGCTGCAAAGCAGGAAGTTGGTCCTGGCTATTATGTTAGACATCCAGTCACTCCAGCCTTTATACATTACATTTTTGGCTAACTAACTATATTAAAAACATTGTTTTTATTTTTATACTGAACAATTTCTTTAAGAATTTCTTTTCTGGCACTTTTTTTTTTTGCAAAAACGGGCAGGGGCCGGGGGCGGGCCGGTGACATTGGGGGCCAGGCTGGTGAGGTGGGGCGAGTCACATCAGAGGCGGGACTGATGACTTGGCAATCAGAGATTGGCTGATTGTCATGTCATTCACTTCAATGTCCCAGGGCTGTCTGGGTGAAATTTAGATAGGTGGCAACCCCAGGGCCAGAACTAGGGGTAGGCAGAGTAGGCACGTGTCTAGGGCGCAAAGCTGGGCGGGCGCCAGGCACGTACCTCTTCTGTCGCCTACCCCAAGTCTGATCCCCTTCTCTGCCCGATTCTATGCATTTTTCGCGCTTTGTGCGCACGTGAGCGCAAATTCGCACACTAAACAGGCGCCGCGACTGCCGGGCCTGCCTAGGATGCCTGCCTAGCGTGGCCCGGCACTGGGCAACCCTATTTCTTAGACTGTGTTGTTGGAGTTGGGGGAGTATTTTTCTCAGATTTTAGCATTTTAAGGCATATACTGTATATGTGCAATTAGGTTAGCTAGGTTGTGCCTCAGGCAGGCTCAACTACATCTCTGATACTTTTAAGCCAGTAGTGCCTGAGGCACAACCTAGCTAGACGTGCCTGAAGCACAACCTAGATAGCCAGACAGACAGGTTCAACGGCATATCCAATACCTTGAAGCGAGTAGTGCCTGAGGCACAACCTAGCTAGAAGGTCAGACAATTCACTCACAGATAGAGTTATGGCTGAGCACCGGCCTTATCACCTGATGAGGGAACTCTATGTGGGTGGCGGGGTGCTCGCAATATAGCCATATGAGTAAATCTACCTAGGTGACTATTTATATACCGCACTTCTCCACATATTATTACCTGGCAATTTTACCACTCTGTAATTTGGTTGCAGCTTCACCGTATACATATGCGACCAACCCATTGCTTCCTGCCAGTCCGCCGCCCTGTCTTTTACCCTTATTTTAATCTAATTGATGTGCACTGGACATGGTGTTTTAACAATTTATTAAAAGTTTTGTTTTATTAATGAATCACTCATTGGGTGTTGGGTGTGATGGATGGGAGGGTGCAGACATATGAGTCATGTCTCTTTTTTCCTTCTTTCTATATGTTTAACTACTTGACCCTGCACACCATCCTCTGAAAACCTAATTGATGGGAAGTGCTCCCCAATCTCTGTTTGTTATACTTACAGAATCACACCGACTTTTGGATATTTATATCACAATTGGTACGGAAGATGTTAAATTAACCATTAAAGTGTTCTTATTTTATCAACTTTAAATTGTTCTCCATAGTCCTTATTTATTGGCTGACAGAAATTTAAAGAAAAATGATCATATCTGAACATTGGTTTAACATCATTTCTGATTTCCCTTTTATATTTGCAATTTGCTCCATAGTCTTCAGATGTTGTCTTGTTGTTACTAGGCTTCTTCACCTATGGTCAGGACCCAAAAATTTGTTCAAATACTGTTTAGGGTGGGTCTCCATGATGAACGTAAGTAAAAATGATTTTAGATGCAAAGTAAAAGTAATAATGCAAAGTAATAAATGAAAAGTAAATATAATGCAAAGTAAAAATCATTTAAGATGTATAAATGTCTGAACTAAATCAAATGTTGCAAAGGTGATTCCAGACCTTGCTCTGGGGTCCACGAGAAAATATTACATAAAGCTCATTTCACTGATTTTATTTTGGGTTCAATAATATTTTTCTATCATGTCTCACTTCTTTATTAGTAATCTGCTTATTTCTCCTAAACGTAAATGTAAATGAATCACAATCATAGCAGTGAAAATCCTACAGAGAAGTGTGATGAATGTTAAACGTTACATAACATTAATGTTTTTTTCCTCTATTAGTCCATTAGAGTATTTCACATTAGCATAGAGAAAACAAAGCCATATCTACACCAGCAGACAACAAACCCTTTATCCTAGAGTCTTCATTTTTATTCAACACTATTTTCTCTAAAAACAAACCATGCTGTACATTTTGAGAGCTCTGAAACACGTCTTTAGAAAAGGTCATCTGTGGGTGAATATGTGATGGATTTAGATAGAAGCATCAAATAAATATTTTTTCTAAGCATTATGTTTTGGGGTGAACGTTTGTGGCACCTCAAGCAACTCGTATTAGTTCTAGTACAGGTATATGATCCGTTATCTGTAAACTCATTATCCAGAAAGCTCCAAATTCCAGAAAGGCCATCTCAAATATAAATATCCAAATAATACACATTTTTTAAAATTATTTCCTTTTTCACTGAAATAATAAAACAGTACCAAACTATGATATAATTGATCCTTAGTGGAAACAAAACCATCCTATTGGCTTTATTTCATGTTTAGCAGACTTAAAGTGATCCTGACACAAAAAAATGTATTTTCAAAATATTAACCTACATTAAGGGGCTAACTTCGAGTGAAGGATTCGAAGAAAAAAAACTTCGAATTTCGAAGTGTTTTTTGGGCTACTTCGACCATCGAATGGGCTATTTCGACCTTCGACTTCGACTCGAAGGATTCGAACTGGAAATCGTTCGACTATTTGACCATTCGATAGTCGAAGTACTGTCTCTTTAAGAAAAACTTCGACCCCCTAGTTCGCCATCTAAAACCTACCGAACTCAATGTTAGCCTATGGGGAAGGTCCCCATAGGCTTGCCTAAATTTTTTTGGTCGAAGGATAATCCTTCGATCGTTGGATTAAAATCCTTTGAATCGTTCGATCGAAGGATTTAATCGTTCGATCAAAGGATTATTCCTTCGATCGAACGATCGAACTATTTGCGCTAAAATGCTTTGACTTCGATATTCGAAGTCGAAGGATTTTAATTCCCAGTCGAATATCGAGGGTTAATTAACCCTCGATATTCGACCCTTGGTGAATCGGCCCCTAAAAGTTACCTATAGGTCATGTTGATCGTTTTTCGCTGATCAAAGACAATGTTATGATAGATAATAAAAAAGCTTATTTTCTGATGTCAGTATCTCTTCAAGGTATGAAGATTCAAATTACGGATATCCATTATCCGGAAAGCCCCAGCCAAGCATTCTGGATAACAGGTCCCATACCTGTAGGAGTAGTTGCTTTATATTCAGTTTTTCTCTAGAATTTGTATATGAATCATTACTAATGAAATGATATACATTTTAAACTCCCTTCAACAACACACCTCTGTAAAGCTGGCCATAGACGTAAAGATCCGATCGTACAAATCATCGTACAATCTAACTTTCCCATCTCTGACCTGCCACTAACCATTCCGATAAAATAAAGTACAAAAGAACACTTCTGCCCCTGACAGCAATCGTACGAAAGTTATGTCCGACCAAAGGTAGTGACAGTCTTCCTCTGAAAAATTGTACAATCAGCAATACATGCAGAGATATTATCGGCAGCTGACAGAAATCTTTTAACCTGTCCGATCGTTCAAATGACCGATCTCCGCCGAACGAAAAATGTTGGGACTCTCCACACACGGTCTGAAAATCGTACGAATCCTTGATTCGTACGATCAGATCTTTGCGTCTATGGCCAGCTTTACTGTTCATCAAATGCCCCTTGAGGTATGTTGTTGTTCTCCTTCTGATACAGGGTAAACATATTGTGCAATCTTCACTACAATTATTTCCGATGCCTTTGTATTTTTTCAATTTTATATTTATTTAGATATTAATAGGCTACAAGCATAAGTTTTATTATATTATTTATTAATTCATTTTTAAATGTATTAACAAATATTAAGGGCCAGATTTATCAAGGGTCAAATTGAAAATTCAAATTTGAAATTCAAATTGTCTTATGGTCAACTGTTTAGACTAGGGGGTTATTCAAATTCGATTCGAGTTTTTTTAAATTTTTTTTGAGATTTATCATACTCTGGCCCTTTAAGAACTCAAAGTCAACTATTCGCCACCTAAAAACTGCCGAATTGTTGTTTGAGTCAATGGGAGAGGTCCAGTGATCAATGTGGAGCTATTTGCAGCCTTCCTGACACTTTTTATAAGAAAAAACTCAAATCGAGTTTTTTAAATTCAAATCGAATTTGATTCGAATTCGATTTGAGTTTTCAGATCGATTCAATTAATCCAAGTTTTAAAAATGTTATTTTAATAATAAATTCAAATTGGTAGAATTTTGATTTTATGCGAGTTTAGAGTTTTAAAAAACTTACATGAATTTGAAATTCGACCTTTGATAAATATGCCTCTTATTGTTGAAATATTTGTTTGTAGCAAAAATGGGTTGTATTTGACATAATTTTTCTGTTAACACAGTGCTGCATTTCTCGAAATGTGTCTTTGCCTCTTTCCATATTATTTAGGAAATTGATTAAGAATTGAGCTGATATCAGTCCAGTAACTATTTACTTGGGCTACCGACACAAAACCTGGTTCCATAGTGGGGCAACCAGACTCAGCCAGACCCGGAAGCAGAGTGTGCAACAGGGCCCCCAACATCCATGCCTGCCACCCTTGACACACATGGTTAAACAAGGGTAGTTACGCCACTGCTGGGTGGTGATACATTTATTTCTGAACCATTTCTAGAATTCTTAACATGTCTTTGCTTTTATCCACATTATATTGGACATTCTGAGATCTCAGTGGATATTAATTCCATAAACTTGGTTTTACTCAATAAACAATGGTTTCCTGTAAGGTAGCAAATATAAGTGCTTATTTATGTCCTGTATCTTAAAGGCCCATTATCAACATTCAGATTATAGTAGTTTTAGAGATGTTAGAATTGTATTTATTAAATACACTATTATACACTTTAGTAAAGCACTGCGTATCTTGTCGGCACTATAGAAATAAATGATGATAATGAAAAAAAGGGTTGTTCATCTTTGAATTAACTTGTTGGATGATGTAGAGAGATTACTACAGAGATTGTCTGAGACAATTTGCAACTAGTTTTAATTTATTATTATTTTTGGTTTTTGAGTTATTTAGCTTTTTAGTCAACAGCTCTCTAGTTTGCAATTTCAGCATTGTGGTTGCTATGGTCCAAATTACCCTAGCAATAATGAACTGGTTTGAATAAGAGACTGAATATGAATTAATAGATGAGCAATACAATGTAGTAATAATAATAATAATATATCTGTAGCCTTACAAAACATTTGTTTTTAGATGGGGTCATTGACTCCCATCTGAAAGCTGGCAAGAGTCAGGAGAAGAAGCCAAATAATTAAAAAAAAACGAATAAAAAATAAAGGCCAATTGAAAAGTTGGGTAGAATTAGCCATTCTCTAACATTCTAAAACTTAGCTGAAAGGTGCACCACCCCTTTAAAACAGCCTACTCTAAAAAGTACTAATATGAAAACCGTAAAACCCTCTAAGTTACACAATTTTTAAGGTTTGGAGTAATTAAGATAATCCATGATATTTAGCTCTAAAAATACAATTCAGGGAAAAGAAAAAAAAAATAACATTAGTAAATCAGCCCCATAGTGTCGCATTTTGCTGCATTTACCTGCCCATGGACCGATGCAGTGTTTCCAAGTGCAGCCAAGGTAAGAGGTTCATTGCTGCATAGGGGCTTTTTCTCTGTCTGCCTTTTTCAGCTGGCCAAAGAGCAGAACCGTGTGGCATAAGCCTAATATAATTTGCCACTGTTCATTTTAGTAGAAAATAAAAACGTAAAGGGTATTTATAAATTTTTTTTTATAAACCCCTTAAAACTTCAGGGGAAAAAATAATATCAAAAGTTTTTGACATGAAACTGTCAGCAAAGTATGTTTATTAGGTCAAAAGTTCTTGTTTATTTGCGTTAGGCTTTTAAATTTAAAATACATATAAATATATTGTCAACTTTATTTTACTGTAGTGTGCCATTTATCAAAAATCTAATTTTTGTATTTTTGTAAAAAAATCACGAACTCAACAAATTTCAATGTGAACTTATTTATTGAAACCTCAAAACACAAAAACGTTATCATGTAAAAACATGAAAAAAGCAGCAAATACACATTCTACCTATCAATTTCAACGAGTCTGCCAAATGTCTAATAAGTCTTTGATGGGGGTATATAAGAAAAAAGTAATATCAAAAAATATACACAATGGAAAAAGCTATGCCTTTGCGAGAACAAATTTTCCTTTGCACGTCTTTAATATAGCTGTTGCAAACCCGGAAACTGTTCCACTTCTGACAGTGGGAGAAGGTTTGCGAAGTATTAAGTTTGCTCCAGTGTGCAGTGAATGTAAACTTGAAAAAGTTGTTTGCTCCAAAAGAGCTTTGAGCACTTAGAAGTGCGCAATTAAAATTTGCAATGCTATAACAGTTTAAGGAAGAATATTACATTGCGAAATACAAATTTTTATTCTTATTTGTGCAAATTATTTTACTCTTGGGACTTTTATTACATTCCTCCATAAAACGGAAATTGAAAAATAGCTTATACAGTGAATTAAAGGTCAGATTTTGGTGGTTTTAGAGGTTTTAGAAACCACTACTAAACTTGTATGTAATTAAAAATCGCAAGTGATGTTTAAAATGGCACTTTTGCAAGTGTTTAGCGCTCTCGCAATGTAAAATAATTTGCTGGCGAATATTACATTGCGAAGCAAAGATTAGAGTTAACACCTGCTCTGGGAATGTGAAATTTTATTACATACACTGTGAATGTTCAAATAAGCCATTTGGTCACAAACTTTGCTGTCTGTAATTGGTCAAAAATGAGTCAAAGATGGTCGCTAACATTCACAATGGTCTTTGCGAAAGTTTATTGCACAAAACATATTACATTTCCCCAGGAAACTCTAAAACCATGATTGTCATTGAATTTATGAAAAGATCTGAATTTAGAAAGTATAAAAATGCAATTTGATTGTTAGTAAATGGACCCCTTAGATGGCAAATGTTTATATTAAAGTTTCTTTGCAGTTAATATATCTCAAATGTGAAAGTTTTGGAAACCCTAATTTGAATTCATTATTTATGCCACAACAAAAGCTTGAATTGTGGTTAAAACTCAAAATCCTTTGTTAACAAATCTGCCCCAAATCTGTCTATTTATTAATTTTCCAATGCAAGTTTTTTTTTTTTCCAAAAAAAAAAGAAAATTAAACTTATAATTTCATTCTTGATTGCTAGCATATTTGCAAAAGAACTGCAGTAAAAACTGCATTGTTCAATTCATTTTTACAATATTACATCTAAAATAATAGTTTGGATGCTGAAAATACACATCCCATTGACTGATAAAGAAGCTTACCAGGTTTTAGTTGCTGAATTTTTTCATTCAAATATTCAAGATTTTTTTTTTTCAGTTGATAACTTTCTCAAATCAATAAAAAAGGGGGGACTAAAATATTAACAGATGTCTCTTAATTTACAATGGCTCATGAATCTGATTAACAATGATCCATTTATAGCTATATTGGAGATGGGAATATACGCAAAACGATATGAACTAAATGTGAGGATGCCATCAGCCAGTGGCATAATGAAAGGTATTGTAAGAAAAGCCACAACGTTGTCTTAGGTCTAGTAACCCATAGCAACAATTAGCATTTACTGGTATGTATTTGAAAGGAAACATTTGAATAATTGTTATTGAAAGTTACTAGACCTGGTGCAAACATTGTTATTTTTATTACATTACCTCAGTGTGCCTCTTAAGAGTGATGAGGAAGTATATAAAGTTTCAAGGAAATTTTTAATTATTTTGCTTTAATTTTAACATTTCATAAAGAATAGTAAACATGCAGTACATAATCATGAAATGTTATACATTTCTTTCTAACATAGCTAAAATGATTGGTATAAAAAGTTTAAGCACAACCCATTCCCTTTGGAAGAAACAACTGCATATTTGTGCAGCTATCATTAAAATCTGAAACTGAACCTTTGAATTATTTGCCCCTCCTTATGTAAACCAGAGCACAGGTGCAGAGCCAAAAGCATAGTGCTGGCTAAGACTGGTATGAGAATCTTGTTGACCTAATGTCATGGCGTGACATAGCACATTGGATATCTCGAATGAGCAATATTTATACCTGTGACCTCAGCTGTGCAAGCACCTAAAAATACATTTAGAAAATACTTCTCAGAATGTTTTACCAAATAGCATTATTGTTCAGAAAAGAAAAAATCTCAATATCTAAAAACAATTGCATATATGATAATAAAAGATGCTTGACATTTCTATGCATTCGTACCCCTTTATTGTTTTAGAACTGAAAGCTATGTAGCAGGTTGTAAACACACTGAGCAGTTATTATGTTCACATCTGAGAATATATATATATATATATATATATATATATATATATATATAATCTCTACTTCAGTACATAAAATAGTCAAAGAAATATAATATCAATGAAAAAAACAATTTCTTCAATAACTTTATTTCTAGGATCCTACTTACCCTAGCAGCCAGACAATGGTTTGAAAATTAGAGCGTAATATGAGCAGGAAAAGTGAATGTTTGCATACGGTCAGTTCTCTGTATCAATTAGGGATGCACCAAACCAGGATTCAGTTCAGTATTCGACCAGTATTTGACCTTTTTCTTCAGCAGGATTTGGCTGAATCCTTGTGCCTGGCCGAACCCAATCCTAATGCTCAAAATCACACGACTTTCTCTCACACAAACAGGGAAATGTGCACGCTGCTCTCTTTCCCACTTACTACCCCTGATTTGCATTTAAAGATTTGGATTTGGTTCAGTATTCTGTCAAATCTTTCACAAAGGATTAGGGATTGGGTTTACTACATACCTAGTAATCAGAAACACCAACCTGAAAGGGTGTATGCTCCTAGGATAGGGGTTAAATAGGGCCAGGGCCCACCCATAGATAATTTGGTACTAGGCTAGTCTGATCGTGATAGAACACTGTGACTTCTAATATTCTGCATTAAGGGATATATATTTGTTCTTGACTTATTAGTTAGGAAAAGGTTTAATATAATATAACTATGACCCAAATTTCCTATAACAAAGAAATTAGGTTATTTTTAAAGTGGCTTTTTTTTAATAAATTAAAGTAAATTGCAAATGTTTTCAGGAAACACTTGATTAACATTATTTTCCTGCAGGTCCATATTGCTGTATATTGCCAGGACCTCTCAAACCGTTAGACTAGACCTCAGTGGTTTAACTGTACAGGATGCAGACTCTGTAGTCACAGAAAAGCAGACCACAAGCAGGGTGAGTTGAGAAAATTGTCTCAGCCGGCAGCAGCTTGCAGGTTACCAGGGGTGGCAAAAAGCTGCTGCTGGTAACTTTAAAGAGCCGCTGGTATTTTAATGAGCCGAAATGTACTCTGATTTTAAAACTGAATTTTGGCTCTTCTAGTGTAGAGAGCGTAATTGTGCTCTTTGCACAAGTAATGCGGCCCCCTCAACCTGCTCTGGCGCATGGAAAGATAAGCGCTGGGTGCAGGGGGGGGGATCTGGAAGGCCACCTCATTCAGCAAAGACCCCAGAAGAGCCCTTGACCACAGGGTCTTATTCCTCTATAGCTGTAGAGAAATCCTCCCTCCCACGCCACACTCCTACAGTACCTGGGAGCGAGCAGGTGGGGAGCAATATGCACCAGGACCTTCCAAAGAGTTTTTGCGGCATTGTGTCATGTAGTTAATCCACTGCTAGTCCCCTTATATGATAAAAGGAACATTTGCCATGTGCAGTAACTTGTAGCAGACAGTTAGATGTTGCTTTTAACATTTGCTTTTAAAATTTTTTTGACCACACCCATGTTACCACAAGACCATGTCCACTTTAATGGTGGTAGCAGACCAAAAAAACCAAATGGTTAAGACACACCCTTACATTCATATGCATCCTTCTCCCCTGTGGATAACAGAGTACCCCAGCACATGATTAAACACCTTAGGGACCCATAACAATAATTTTCAAATGCTAACAAACCCCTTTTATGTATTGGCAGCCGAGGATGAGTAGAGTATAACAGTGCAACCACCAGAACAAATACCAGGCTTATGTTCCACAGGCAGAGCAAGGCACACACAGGCAGAGTATGGCACACCCAAGGACCAAAGGGCAGGCAGAGTATGGCACACTCTAGGAGAACAGGGCAGACATAGTATGGCACAAGCAGGGAGCATAGGACAGGAAGAGTATGGCACACACAGGGTGCATATTTAAGTCAGAACACAGCAGAAGACAGGGAAAGCTAGCAGGACCCCTCTAACATGTGCTATATGCAGTAACACAGTGCTGGTGCCCCTCCAGCAGTTTTTAGTGTGAACATCTGAAAAATATGGGCAGTTTCAGTTTGGGTTTTAGGTGTGAACAATACAGGGTTTAAGGGGTGTGAACAATAAAGGTGTTACAAGTGTGAACGATGCAGGGGGATCACAGGTGTGAACAAGGGGATTACAGTCTGAATTTGAGGTTTGGACAACTATTGTATTTCCTGCATGTTGTGGAAAACTCTGATTAGGGAATATCTGAAGTGATACTTTAATTCTGCAGAGCGGGGAAAAAATGGTTAATTTTAATCCATATTTTTCAGATTGTACTGAGCCCTATCGGAACATTACTCATTCTTCCCAGGGGAATCAGTTAGTATCCCCTAACCAATGCAGATTTCACAGTTCTGCATCAGCCAGATCAGACTACCATAATTGCCATAAGTAAAGAGCAACTATTGAAAATATTCTATATATTGCCTGTAAATATCTGCCTGTGGTCAAACGAGGGGTCGTTTATAGTGATGGGCGAATTTATTCGGCAGGTGCGAATTCACGGCGAATTTGCGCTATTCGCCGCCAGCGAATAAATTTGCGAAAAGCCCGCGAAAATTTGGCCGAAAAAATTCGCCGCCATCAAAAACCGCAGTTTCGCAAATTTTTCGCCGTTTAGCAAAATTCGCGAATTTTCAGGGGCTGCTTCTCTCTGCAGCAAGCACTGGATCAAAATCTGGAGAGTACAATCCTGCTTAAATGTTTCCCAGAAATTACACTGAATCGTGATCTAGCGCAGGTAAGCGCCACTATCTTCTTCCCGCATTCTACTTTTCCTGGAATTTACACTTCAGTGTATTTAGTGAGCCACAGAAAATGTAAAAGCATGGTTCTACTGTATTTGTAGATGTACAGCACCTAAAAAATGTTATTCCTGATAGATTGCTGCTGTTTCAAAAACCTGATAAATGCTTTTATATGTTTTTTTTTATTAAACTGTAATGTTTTCATTGTACTTTTTGAAACTATTAATAATGTTTTATTTAAACTGTGCAAATATTGTCCATATCATTTTGTTTTATTTTAACTAAAAGAACAAAAGACATAAGATAGGAAAGAAGAAAAGAGAAGTTTAAAACTACTCAAATGCATTGCTTTGACATGAAGACTCACCTGTATTGAGTGATATCCATGCTGAAAATAAAACATATACAAGGTGGCACAATAAGTGGATTAGGAACAAAATATTTTTTTGCAAAGTCTCTGATCCGTGACTTAAGTCAATGAAGGACGAAAATAAGCTTTGCTCACCATTAATGTCAGTTCTGCATGCAGAATTCTGAAAGCATTAATCATTCCGTAGACAAACAACACTCGCGTGTGGTGCATTTTGTGTAAATGACATGAGAAAATTGTTATGATTTGGTTCAGTGACAGATTTTTTTTCTATAAATTGGATGTGCTTGCATAATTTTTTTTTTTTAAAACAGTTTACATATTTAATACAAGGCTTTGTAGTGACACTTCAGTATAAAATACCGGAGACATTATAATTTCCAACTTATTATGGTAGGAAAACCTAAAATCCACATTATGAAGCATTCAGCTAATTATTCAGTGGCTTAATATAGTAAACAAAATGGAATCAGCCTTTGAGCTTCCAGCTTTGCCTTTTTAGATCTCAGTTTTAGATTAGCTTCATAATTACTGCTGCCAATATGGCAAACATGGGCTCAAACAGCAGATGAAAGGTTTTTTTGCTCATCTTACTTATTCAAAAGATTTTGGCCCACTTCACCTTTTTTCATAAATCTATGGGGGAGATCTTGTTCACACCTTCCATAGCAAGAGACTTAAAGGGGACCTGTCACCCAAAAAAAATATTCAAAAAACTATTTTATCACATTAATCAAGTAAAATGAACTTTAATTACACTATAAAAATTATTTGAATCTTGTTTCATTCAGTCTGGGAATTCATAATTATAACAAGCAGGCAGGAGCCATTTATTGGACACTGTTATTAAGACAAGCCTTGTATCATCTCAGAATCTTGTTTGTGCAGAATGGGGGACCTGATGTCCATCCCCATGCCCTGGCTACATAATTTAATGGTGACGAGAACGGGGGAATGTGTGGGGAGCAGTGACACCTAGGAAGTGCTGAATGGAAAGTGAATGTAATTGTCTGCCCCGTCTCTATGCCTAAGGCATAGAGGAGGGGCAAGCAATATTTGATTGACAGCTGATGATTTTTAAATGAGTTTACAACAGCTATGAATGCTTTAATTAAAAATAGAAATTGGATTTCATGTTTAATTTGAAAAGGACTTTTATTATATAGATTTGTGTGTCTGGGTGAGATGTCCACTTTAATAAGGCACAAACCAGGTTGGCACTTTTGTTCTCTAAGCAACATACCACTCTTGAGTACTTTCCTTTATAGCACTGATCTAGCATCTTTTTAGATTTTCCAAGTGATCCCTAGCTTCACTTTTGGCTGGCACTTGTAGGAATATTTGCTTTTTGTGCATGCACTGGCCTGGGGCAGCCTAAGGGATCTCTATGTTGTTTTTTAATGGAAAGCACCAAGATCCACTGCATTTCTTAGAATAGAGAGTTGTTGACCTAGTTTCCAGGTTAGTGATTAGTTTAACTATCAGATTAACTAACAGACTAATCCCTTTCAATGAATCTGGATTTCATTATCCTAGTTTGAACTATGTCTTTTTTTAAACTTTTTTCATATGGGTCCCTCTTTAACCCCATTCATGGAGGCTGAAGCATTCCAATAAATATAGAATATACTGCAGTCATTCATGATACTTCCAATTCAGCACAGTGTAGTTTATGATTTATGTCACAGAAAGGGTTAAAGGGTTTGTCTCCACATTATTAAAACATTTTTTAACAATGCTTTGTATCTTTTAAATGAGTTGTATAATATTTTGTGGAAACATTAAGCAAGAATATAGTGAGACATGGATGGGTCTGTCCTGAAGTTTCCAAATGTCCAACGCATGATATGAGTTTAAAGTACTATTTTTATTTGGTATTATTTGCACAGAAGTATGTCTGTGGTTTCCAGTGGTTTCCATTATTTGTTAATCACATGTTTTCCATTTATAAGAACAAAAATAAAGTTTGGTAGAGTACAGAAATGGAACATTTAAATATTTGCAGGATTTATGGGATGATCTTATCGCCACATTCAAATTTAATCATATTGGTTTTCCATATTTCCATTTTTATTACATCTGAAATATTAACTTAGAGCAATATTTGAAGTGGTAGCTTTATTGCATTCCTTAGTCAATTGCATTATTTTAAGCACACACCTGTCCTTACGGAAAAAAAAAGTGATCATAGGTCTCCAGGTAGGATAAAAAATCCAGATGTCTGAGAGCATCTGGTTGGCTAACAAAAGAGGAGAATGAAATACAGTGAAAGGCTATAAATTGGAATTAATTTTCCTAAAAATTACTCATTTTTATATGTGAAATAAAATCCTTCATATGTGCAATTTTAAAATGATTTAATAACAGAAGATATGGTTGCTTTTAAACATAAAAGTTGGAAATTCCCAGATTATTATGAAATGTTTTCCAGGTTTCTTATAATCTTTTATTTGATCACACAATCCAAGTTAGATGTATGATGGATAGCTTAGCCAGTCTATATTTGCCTTTTCTGAAGTCCACAGAACGTTACAAACAAAGATATGAATTTTAAAACTACTCCATGCATTGCAACCTAACCTGTAACAAAACATCTTCCAGTATTCAGCAATTGTTTTGCTTCAGTTATTTAAATATAAATATAATTATTTAAATTCTGGCCACCTTCCCATTGGGCTGCTGGGGGGAGAAGGGAGGGGAGTTATATCACTCCAACTTGCAGTACAGCAGTAAAGTGTGAGCACAAGTCACATGACTAGGGGCACCTGAGAAACTGACAATATGGCTAGCCCCATGTCAGATCTCAAAATGAAATATTAAAAAGATCTGTTTGCCCTTTTGGAAAAACAGATTTCAGTGTGGAATTCTGCTGGAGAAGCACTATTAACTAATTCATTTTGAAAAAAAAAAACATGTTTTCCCATGACAGTATTCCTTTAAACAATTGGTTGGAACCCCTCCTTATGTGATCAGCTAAGGGCAACTGATCCTGCTGCAGCCTTTTTCTAAACCAAGCTGTCTTATTTAGCTGTCTGCTAAATAATTTTTAAACGTTTTTATCTGATATGCTGGTTATGGAAATCCACTTTCTCAGTTTCATTCAGGGGCTACATATTCTGTAACACTGTGCATAAGATTACATAATACCATATATCAGGTCATGAGGGCCCTGCCACCCCTCCCCCCAAAATAAGTGGGGTTCATGCACAAAATTGCAGATTACCTGTGACCACCAATGCCTCTTCTTGCAGATCTCTCCAGGTGGCCCCAGCAATTGCAGGAGCTGCGTCAATGAGCACAATCATTCCACAATCGAATTTTTGTTTTCAACAGGAAAGCGAAAATATTTATTTTTGTTGGAGAGTTAAAAGGTATTTAAGCAGCACATAAAAACAGTTTTATTAACACATTTGTATTCATCACCCATAGTATTTCCAGTTGTATGATTAACAAAATGTCCAAATGTCCAACGCATGATATGGTGCTTTCCAACAGGATTTGCACAGTATGCCATAATCTTAATATATTTTAACAGAGAATTTACTTAATTTTCTGTTCTGAGATATAAAGTTTTAATGGGACATGACTGAGCCTGATCACATGTACTGCTGCAGCACCATAGGGAGAAGGCGTGAGTGACATATCTCTGCTGTTATCACAGGAGGTTGAGAGTCAGAGGTCAACAAGAAAAATGAAACCTAAAATAGCTTTAAGAGTAAATATTTATGCATATGCATTAAAGTGTCTAATTTTGTGTATTATTAGGAAAATATTGTTACACCAATTTGTTTGTGTTCCTGCAACTTCATCCAACTATGTTTTTTCTGCAACTGTTTTGATTATTTACAGAAAGCAATCAAGCAAGCCCTGGATAAGTGGCATAAATAAACATGGATTACGATAAATGATAATTATTATAAAAAATAAAACAACTTTAACCCAAAATAAAAAAGCAAAGCCCACTTAATGATGTTTTAATAGTTTGGAGCTTTGTGCCCAAACAAAAATAACACCTCTACATTTGTAAACTCTAAATTTTTCTCTTCAGAGTGAACTTGCCAGGTTTTAAAGCAATCTAATTTTATTGTATTTTGCAAAAGTACTAAAAAGCTCTGTCTTTGATGAATATAGACAATAGCTTGGAAAAGAAAGTTGTATTTTATTTCATTTGTTTTTCTAGATGCATTTGCAGTTTTTATACAGTTGTATTTCCATTCTTTTTAACAGGTCAGCACTGCTATTTGGTTGTTGGGGCTACTGGCCTTAGAAACTAGAAGTTGGTTTAAATGCCTCAACAGCTTTTAGGAGCTCATTTAAAGGGATTCTGTTATGGGAAAATATGTTTTTTCAAAACGCATTAGTTAATAGTGTAATAGTGCTGCTCCAGCAGAATTTATATTTAATTTTGAAAGCTGACTTGGAGCTAGACATGTTGTTAGTTTCCCAGGTGCGATTAGTCATGTGACTTTAGCTCTTATAAACTTCAGTCCCTCTTTACTGCTGCACTGGTTGGAATGATATCACCCCCTTTCTTCTCCACCAGCAGCCTATCAACAGAAGCCAATGATGGCGAATTCGTCCCATTTTGCTTCGCTGAAAAATTTGCAAAACACATTGAAGTCAATGGGTGTCAAATTTCGACGCCAGCGTAAATTTTTATTTGGGCGCCTATTTTTGCCAAATGTATTAAAGGCAATGTGAGTCAAAATGTTTTTCGGATTTTTCGCGGCTGAATTTTCGCGGCAGTTTTGCAAATGTTTTTGCTGGCAGCCCATCACTTAACAGAACTATGGGAAGGTAACAGGATTTCAACAAGATAACAGCTCCCTGGTAGATATGAGAATAACACTCAATAGTAAATATCCAAACTGAAACTTAGTTCTAGTTACATTGAGTAGGAGAAACAATAGCTTATTTGAAAGCAGTTCTGCTGTGAAGTGCTGGCTCTTTCTGAACGTGCACAGAATCAAGCACAATGACCTACACACCAATAATTCAGCTAAAAAAAATTTACACAATAGAGTAAATTATTTCATAAAAATCATGATAGAAACATCACTTCATAAAAGCGGTTCATGGAGACTAATTTTGGCTCCTGATCCATAGGTTTAGAATCCATGTTGTTTCTTCCCCACATGCCCTTATAATTCTGTTACTAAAGCCCTGCAAATCTTGCAGCTATACTTTCAATTGTGATTTGCACAAATGAAAAAAAAAACGTAACTAGAGTCATTTAGCTTTCAACACCTTCCTTTTTCCATGATGGTTAGGAAGTTGGTCAGCTTGTGTTGATTCCATTGCTTTTACTCAAAATGCTGCCCTCTTGTGGTGTAGCTCTTCAACGATTTTTCAGAATGTACAGGCACAATCTAAATTCATGATGATTTACTGGGAGGGCTAATGTGAGATTGAGACTAGTTGAGAGGTTTCTTGTAATTGTGTGTCCTGCATAATCTGCAATGTGTCAATGTGTTAATTCCTGTCAGCACTGCAATTGGCAATAATATAAATGAACTAACAGTAAGGTGCAGATTTACATAGGGTCGAATATCGAGGGTTAATTAACCCTCGATATTCGACTGCCGAATGTAAATCCTTCGACTTCGAATATCGAAGTCGAAGGATTTACCGCAAATAGTTGGATCAAACGAACGATTTTTCTTCGACCAAAAAATTGCCAGGAAACCTATGGGGACCTTCCAGTGCACCTCGGTAGGTTTTAGGTGGCGAATTAGGGGGTCAAAGTTTTTTTTAAAGAGACAGTAAATTGATTATCGAATGGTCAAATATTCAAACGATTTTTAGTTTGAATCGTTCGATTCGAAGTCCAAGTCGAAGGTCGAAGTAGCCAATTCGATGGTCGAAGTAGCCAAAAAAAACATTTGAAATTCAAAGTTTTTTTTATTCTATTCCTTCACTCGAGCTAAGTAAATGGGCCCCTAACTGTGGCAGGCAGCAGTATAGATATTAAAATGTAGGAAGAATCTGGAAAAATAGGTTTTTTTTTTATAAAGAACAGAGTGAAGAGGAAATATCATTATTTCCTGTGTGAGAATGAAGAACTTCTGTTTGAGAAAAAAGTCATTGGTATTTTACTACCTGTCATTTGTTCACAAAAACTATTGCAGCAATAGGATTCAATGACATTTCACTACTCTGATTTCTCTGAATTAATGTATTGACAATAGCTTTGACATTCCCGTGAGAGAAAACATTTGAACCTTTCTAAAGCTTTGTAAAAGGGTAATTCCAACACTGACAGAAACTGATGAAGCATGTTAATGTACTTTACATTACTACTTTTCTGTTTTATGTTTTATGACTAAGGCCCATAATATAATGTGGAAATAGAAATCAGCACTCAAATTAGCAGTTATAATAAAAATAACTATATGCAGCATCCTTTATAGGCGCAGTATAAACCCCTTTCATCATGACCTGAATGAATAGTGCTTGTGCCTATTTTAAAAAGGAAATTTCTATGGTTTACTTCATTTATTAAATTTAAAAAATATAGCCAGTTTCCCTTTCGCACTAAAACAATCCCGCTGGCGATTTAGATTCTAGCCGGCGGGAGGCAGTTCGGGGAGATTAGTTGTGCCTGAAGAAGAGGGGATTTATTGCCGGGCAGCTAAATTTCCCCGAATCTGAGCGTGTGTCTCTGCCCTAAAGGGGCAATTTGTTCAAAGCTCCTTATTTATCTTTAGGCGAGTTAAGTAAACACAGTCCAACTTTCAAATTAGTGCTTTATAATTGCAAGAAATAGGAAAATACATAATGTGCTAATTTTTAACAAAAGTGTTATGACATGAAACTATGAAAATTATATATATATATATATATATATATATATATATATATATATATATACACACACACACACACACACACACACACACACACACACACTAGTAGATTTGTTTGTTTGTATAGAACGAAAAAAAAACACCAAGCCATATGTAACTTTAAAATCACCTTTAAAGTCTTTATTAAAAATGAACTTACCGAAACTCCGCTTGCGCTCCTCTTCAGAAAAGCGACAGGGCGACGATCCATCGTGCAGCGATTGATTTCTCCTCTCTGGCTATCTCCTATAGAAGACAGGGAGGAGAAATCGAGTGCCGTTACTGGTCCTTTAAGTGATTTTCACTGGAAGCGTTGTAAATAACGGTGGCAAATCTGTTTTTTGCATGGCATAAAATAAAACACAGCTTGAAATATTCACCATTTATTTTACATAGATTTTTACACCATTTTGTCTGCAAATTTTTTTTACACAGCATAATAAATATCGCCCTTAGACAGAAATGTTGAACTAAATGAACATATGTATTTTTTCAGCCTAAATTGCTATGTTACTATGTATAGATGAAGCTTGAACTATTACTGTAATGACTATTTCTGTCATTCTGTATGTCGGTGCCAGGTAATTATATTACTCTTTATTCAGATAGCACTGACATGTTACATAATTACATCAGAAGAATTGTTTATTTTCACTTTAGTACTTGCCCTTAGTCTATGGTGCCTATTTGAATTTCTTTTTTTTGCACAAATTTCTAAAAATTCAAGATTTATTAAGTGTAAAAACAAATAAATAGACCTTCCCAGTCCGTAACATACCCCCACACAGTTAATGTCTTGTCAGAATTAAACTCAGGACCCCAGCATTCCAAGACACTAGTGCCAACTGTTCCTTCCAAGTATTGAGTATACTTATCACCATATACAATGTTTGTCATACAGTTTCACTGCTTAGTTCTAAGAACTAGAATAAACTAGAGAAGTGCTTACACAAGTTACAGTGCTCTCAATTAATATACAAACTTTAATAATAGAAATCGGCAGGCAGAGACACAATCCAGATTTCAGAATAAGGCCAAAAGTCAAAGCTGTTGTCAAACCTGGAGGGACAGGCCAGGAGTTAGAACCGGAGAATCCAAAAGCAGGGCTATAAGGGACACATGACTTACGTGTGACTCGAATCATCACATCCTCATTCCACATCAAATAATTACACAGCACAATATATTGGGTGAAAAGGCTGCTGCTTAATTTATTATAGAACATAACTTTAACTTACTATAACATTATTCATCACAACATACCAACAATATTATGACAAATACATATCATGTTAACATATGTGTAAAACACACTAGCTGCTTAAGGCTGCATTTAACAAAGAAATATACTGTAGTTTAACAACACTTCTTCTGACCCCTAACCCAATTTCCAACCTTAGGCTAAGCTTCCGCCACTTACTTACCTCGCCTACTGTGCCCCCTTTTCCCCAAGCCTAGCCCCAGGCCTATCCAACTCCAACCTCACCTTGACAGAACCGCCCCCCCTTTTTGGCTACCCAGTAGGGAAGCCCCACTATGCCTAAAGCTGCGACAACTTATACCCCCATCTCTTCAGGTTGGGAGGGAGGGAACGCTCACTTCTCATGTGCTTCCCTAGGTAAGGATGTCATCCCACACTTTTCCCTGCTTTTTAAAGATCAAGCCCTTCCCCTTTTTCCTACCCCTTTCCTTGTACAACAACTCCCACAAGCCCCAAAAATCCCTTACCTCCACACTACTTCCTTTTCCCTACTCTTCCCTTAGTCATGGCCCCTTTTTGCTCTATCTGTTCCAGAATCACTGCCTAGGGGTTCTGGAGCACTGGAACAAGGCAGGAAGCTGCAACAGGACTGGGAATCAGGAACAAGGAACTAGAAGGGGGTCACAAGAACAAGTATACTAGAACTCAAGATCAGGAATCACAAGAACCAGAGGCAAGAGCTTGGCAACAGCTTAATGACCAAGCCCTGAGCAAAGGCCAGGGGCAGGCATATAAAGGGTCATAATTGAATGATGAATTACAGATGGAGATAACAAAATGGGCAGAGAGATGATGCAGAAGATAGGAGTACGACAGGTACAACATGAATTCAGAGTAAGACATCACTAAGGGCCTCCAGTTGCACAACAGTTGAATGCACAAATAATTCATCTCAAGTCCAGAGTTTGAAACCCAGTAAGTACCGACAGGGATGTTTAGAATTGTATTTATCAAATGGTGAACTCTTCACTCATGCAGTCATAAATACACTTCTAAAAATCCCATGGGAATGAATAGAAAGTGTGTGAATTTTTCTATGGCAAGTTCTAATCTCATATTTTTATAAATCTGCACCTAAGAATGTGTGGTCTTCAAATGGAAAATATGAGCAGATATTGAGTTAAAGGGTGGGGGAGTATTTATTAAAATGCCAATTTGTCTCATTATTTTAAAAATAAAAATTCAACCTTACTCCAACCACGATTTGGCGTAATTTACTAAAAAAGCCAAATGAAAATTGTACATGCAGGAAAAGTCTTGCGACAATTCAAATTGTAGGACTTTTTCAAATTGTCACCCAAAAAAACCTTACGTTTTTCCAGATTTTGAACGAAAACCAGCATCAAACAGCCCAAAACCCTTGGAATTATCAAGGAAAAAATCATCTGTCATTGACTTTTACAGTACATGACTTTGACAGGTTTTAGCTGGAGAATTTTCAGATTCAGATTCTTAGCAGCTTTGGAACATAATAAATTTCTAAAGATTCAAGTCTTTTTTTTCTCTAGAAATTCACAATTTTCCCCTTAACCAGAAAAATGTGAGGGTTAATAAATAGACCCCCAAGTGTTTCTCAGTTCAATCAATAGATTAACCCTTCAGTGCCAAATTTGCCTATGACTGCTCTGCAGAGGGATCAACTTACCTCATTAAAATGTATTTTAAGTTACATAGATATATACCTGTGTTTAATTGAATAGCCTCACAAGTATTCAAATAGCAGAAATATTTACCAGTAATAATAACTCTACTGTCTTTGCTCAACCTTGTGGAAGGCTGAGTTCAGTCACTACTCCACTGGGGGTATAAGTTTGTCAGCCCTGTTGCCATAAGCTCGAACACCATGAAAAATTCTAGTTTCCGTAGAAAAACGAGTGTCAAACCCCAAAAACTTCGAACATTTAGTCAGGGTTAAAAAATCTTCAAATGGTTAAGGGGACATCTGCCATTGACTTTTACATGAATTCTGTAGGTATTAAATGTTGTATTTTTACAGAAACTGAACTAGGTGGGGGTGGGCCCTGGTGCGGGCCGCGCAGCCGGACTCCCACCCACCCCCCACCCTCATCCGTGCGGATTTACTTTTCGCCTGCAGCCGACTCCAGCCGGCTGCAGCGCGCGCGATCTGCCAGGGGGGCCCTGCGGGGTTGCGGGCCCTGGCCCATTTGCACCATCTACTCCCCCGGTAGTTACGCCACCGTAAGATTTGGACTTGGAACAGGTT
Source organism: Xenopus laevis (assembly GCF_017654675.1). NCBI lineage: Eukaryota > Metazoa > Chordata > Amphibia > Anura > Pipidae > Xenopus > Xenopus laevis. The sequence goes on along the minus strand of NC_054382.1, from coordinate 73,278,696 downwards.
CCGGGCATAATAAATTCCCGACAAAGCACCCAATGGTGTTGGGTCAGTTGCTGACATGAGGTATGCAGACAGGGGGAAGAGACTGCTATGTGGTATGATATGAGTTTATTTTTTTAAATTATGTAATTAATTGCAGTGGTGATTGCATATGGCCATGATATATATATAAGTATAAACATTATCAAACGAATGTGCCTGTGTAATTTTTATAACCTTAATATTTAAATGCCTTAAAGAGCAACACCATATTTTTTAATCAAAACAAATATATTAAATTATTGTAGTATGATAGGAAAAGTCTTTAATAATGTGTTTATTGACATGATAACATCTGTTTTCCTAAGAATGCAGCAGTCATATCCATTTATAGAGACCTGTTATCCAGAATAGCACCCTTGTCTTGTGAGAGAAAAAGGTGTAAAAGGCAAAAGTAAGCTGTGTTAGCTTGAATAATTCTTCTATGAATCTCTCATATACAGTATCACTCCAAACGCTCTCTAACTAGACTCCCAGGTATTTAAAACATTTTATAATTTACAGATTGTATCTTGCCATTGTTTTGCTATGATGTTAATGTCATCTACATCAGCTACTACTATAGTACACTGATTTTTTATTAGTATATTTGTTGAATTAATCAGCATTTTTCTGATGATGTATACTAGGGCAATGTTAAACAATACTGGGGCCATTCCATCTCCTTTTTAAGTCCTTGCATAATTTGAAAGGGGTCTCTATCTGTACGTATGCTTCTGTGTCTTCTATTGTGATTGTTATTACTTGTAGCAGTTTGTTGGGGGATACTAAATTAACTTAATATTTCATGCATGATTTTGTCTTTTAATTGAGTAGTATGCCTGCCAAAAAATCGACAAAAAAATTATAGATATCAATATCATATTCCCATTTCTAATATCTCCATACTTTTATTAATAGTTCTTGCAGTCGTATATTTTAATCCCTGTGCCACCTAATTTGTAAAGCAAAGATAGAATAGTATCAAAGCCAAGTGCTTTATTATTCTTCTTTAGGGCTTTAGAAGCCTTATAAATTTCTTCCCGTGTTAGACGACTCTTTGTGGGGTTATCATGCTTGATTTTGCTCTTCTAATATTTGTTGCTCTGAGTGATTAGACAGTTGACAGTTAAAGGGGAACTATCGTGAAAATTAAAATTTAATAAAAGCTTCAGCACACTGAAATAAGAAACTGTATATACAATCAATTAAATATTCTGCATAATTTCTGAAATAATCAACTTTATCTTCACTATTAGGGATGTAGCGAACGTCGGAAAAAAAGTTCGCGAACATATTCGCGAACTTGCGCAAAAATGCGAGCGGTTCGCGAACGGTTCGCGAACCCCATAGACTTCAATGGGAAGGCGAACTTTAACATCTAGAAAAGACATTTCTGGCCAGAAAAATGATTTTAAAGTTGTTTAAAGGGTGCAACGACCTGGACAGTGGCATGCCAGAGGGGGATCAAGGGCAAAAATGTATCTGAAAAATCTGCCTGTGTGTGCTTGGAAGAGATAGTGTAGGGGGAGAGCTGTTAGTGATTTCAGGGACAGATGATAGTAAGTTTGCTGGCTAGTAATCTGCTTGATACTGCTCTGTATTGGAGGGACAGAAGTCTGCAGGGATTTGAGGGACATTTTAGCTTAGGTAGCTTTGCTGGCTAGTAATCTACTGTTCTCTTTAAACAACTGCCATACGTTGACCTTGTAGGCATTGTTTGCCCAGTTTTTTTGGACGCAGCCACTGAAGCACAGTTGCCAGAAAAAATATGCCATATAAATGCTGAAAATAGTCATTTTTCGCCATACGTTGACCTTGTAGACATTGTTTGCCCAGTTTTTTTGGACGCAGCCACTGAAGCACAGTTGCCAGAAAAAATATGCCATATAAATGCTGAAAATAGTAATTTTTCGCCATACGTTGACCTTGTAGACATTGTTTGCCCAGTTTTTTTGGTTGCAGCCACTGAAGCACAGTTGCCAGAAAAAATATGCCACATAAATGCTGAAAATAGTCATTTTTTGCCATATACGTTGAGTCAACGTATGGCAAAAAATGACTATTTTCAGCATTTATATGGCATATTTTTTCTGGCCTCTGTGCTTCAGTGGCTGTGGCCAAAAAAACTGGGCAAACAATGCCTACAAGGTCAACGTATACACTACTACAGCGGTGGATACGGATTACGTAAAATATATGAATGCTGCTTGAAAAAAGTGACTCCGGTGTTTTTTCTGGAGACGGTAATATTATGGATATTTAGACAGAATGGGAACAAGGTCACACAGCTCGATGGCGGGTTGAAGAAAACAGTGTGCAAATAATGCCTACAGGGCAAATAATGCCTAAAAGGTCAACTTATACACTACTACAGCGGTAGTAAAATAAAAAAAAGTAAAATAAAAAAAAATGAATATTAAAAAAAAAAAATTAAAGTTGGTGCTGCTGAACTACTAGGAGCAGCAGATTAGCACACCAGTCCCACTCCCCAACACTGCTAGACTAATAGCACTGGGCTCTTATAGTAGTAGTAGTAGTAGTAGTAAAACAACAAAAAAATAAATAAAAGCAGTCCTTACAAGGACTACTGTTATTGCAGCAGTCAGCAGATGAGATCAGAAGCAGGACAGCTGCCCACTGCAGCTATATACAGAGCACTGCAGTAGAAGGTAGATTACTAGCCAGCAAAGCTACCTAAGCTTAAATGTCCCTCAAACCCCTGCAGACTTCTGTCCCTCCAATAACAGAGCAGTATCAAAACGATTACTAGCCAGCAAACTTTCAACTGTCCCTGAAATCACTAACAGGCAGCAGCTCTCTCCCTACACTATCTCTTCAGCACACACAGGCAGAGTGAAAAAACGCTGCAGGGCTTCGGTTTTTATAGGGAAGGGGAGTGGTCCAGGGGAGAGCTTCCTGATTGGCTGCCATGTACCTGCTGGTCTGGGGTGAGAGGGCAAAAAAAAGCGCCAACAATGGCGAACCCAAAATGGCGAACGTCGCGCGACGTTCGCGAACTTCCGGCGAGCGCGAACACCCGATGTTCGCGCGAACAAGTTCGCCGGCGAACAGTTCGCGACATCTCTATTCACTATGCCTCTCTACATGCAGGAGTTGGGTGTCAGATAATCACTGACAGTTAGATCCAATATATCTTATAGGGGGCTTCCTTTCCTAGCAGATGAATTAGAGCTCACTCAAATAACTGATTCCAGTACAAACTAAATCTAACAAAATAACTGCCCTTTGCACAAATTCTACATGTAGAGAGACAGGATTTCTGGTGATTTAATAAAGTTTATTTCAGTATGATGAAGCTTATATGAAATTTGCGATAGTTCCCTTTTAAGTCAAACATTTTTCCATATTTCCTTTATGCCTGCTGCTTCACTAACAATTTGGCCATGTGTGATGTGGTTATGTGGTTAAATCCTTTTCTTAACCTCTTCAGAAATGTATATGCTTCTCTGATATTGTGTTTTCTTAAATGTTCTTCCATTTGCTATTACTTTCCTTTTCTATTTATTTACTCCTATTAGTTTCTCAGCTTTTCTTTTTCTTAATTGGTGTAAATTCCACTTCAGAGGAAGAAGAATCTGGGGATCTTAATCTCTTAGTTTTGCAGCATTTTTATCTGGTATATAAGTAGAAACCTCTACAACTGTTACAGAATGGGTGTCCTCCATCTCAGCACTGTAAAAAGAAAAACAGGATCTCATGAGACTTTAATGCATTTAGTGAATTTTTGGGTCTTAATTTTTTTCCAAAACAGGACAGCTTTGCTTATCACCATTAAAAATCCATTTAATTAATTTAATTATCAGAATGATTACCAGCTACAGCGGGGTTGTTTATTAAAACTCTTTCATTATTCAAAAAAAAAAAATTCAATCAAACCCCAACTACAAATCCCCTTAATTTACTAAAAATCCAAACACATGCTGGGAAAAGTCGTGACAAAATCTTGCGACAATTCGAATCAATTGAATTTATTAAATCCATCACTCGAAAACCACAACTTTTTCTGACGGTTGCACAAAAAACAGCATCACAATACTCAAAAATTCTCAAAGGTCATAAAGGCAAGAAGCATCTTCCAATTATGAAAGGGATATCTGCCATTGACATCTACATGACTTCAACAAGTTTTAACAGAGTATTTTCAAATTTGAATTTCTCACAGTTTTGTCACATAATAAATCCTGAAAAGACTGCAATTTTTTTCATGACTTTTCCAGAATTTTTGAGACAAATTCAAATCCGAAAATACTCAGCTAAAACCCGTCAAAGCAATTTTTGACAAAAAGCCAGTCCAGAAAAAATCATTCTTTAATAACTGTATCCCTAGGTGACTGATACTACTGTTGGTACTAGGTGTCTGATACTACTAAACAGAAGTTATTATTCATATTATTTTATATCATAGTATTTAGGGGCGAGATTTATCAAGGGTCGAATTTCGAAGTTAAAAATACGAAATTAAATTACTTCGAATATCGAATTCTAACTTTTTTTCATTGAATTTGGGTATTCTGCGGTCGAAGTAAAATGGAACGATCGACCAATTAAATACTTCGAATCAAACGATTCGAACGATCTTATCGTACGATCAACTTCAAAAACTTCGAAAAATGGTGTAGAAGGTCCCCATAGGCTAACATAGCACTTTGGCAGGTTTAATTTGGCGAAGTATTGAAGTTGAAGTTTTTTTAAAGAGACAGTACTCTGATTATCGAATGGTCGAACAATTTTTACTTCAAATCGAAGTCGAAGTAAATTCGAAGTTGTAGTATCCTATTCGATGGTCCTCTACCTACAAGACAAGAGTCATGAATATCCTGTAAATTATATCCTTATAAACAGCGCTTAGTGATGTCATCAGTTATAATTGGTGCTTAATGATGTACTTTCTGTCATGCATCACTGAAACTAGTGCATTATAATAAATATTGTACAACCTGTTGTAAAATATGAGATGAGGATATTACAAGTTACATAGAATTTCCATGACCTGTATAAAAGCTTTTGGCTGATGGCTAATGCAACTCCCTGAAGCCTTGTACTTTAAATGGTAACATAACTCGTCTTTAACCTTTAATATTGTGATTGCTTTTATACAGGTCACACAGGTCACACATTGGTGACTTTGAATATCCTCATAAATTATTGCCAGGGATACATTATCCACTATATAAACCACTCTTTCTCCTTGGTACAAAAGCTTAGTTTGTGTAATGCTAAAGTTTTAAGTTCATTAACTATGACTAAGTTCATTAGCAACTTTGTACACAGTACATGAGGTATAGTAACACCCTCTGATAAATGTAATTGAATGGCCTTTAGGTGCTTTCTGTATACTGGATTAGATAACCTCACTGTGTAAGTACGGGCATTGATGAGTAAGCAGAAACAACATATTGTTCATTGTGTAGTGAGCTATGCTACTGCCAGAGCAATGAAAGATATCAAGCCAAGATATGTAAGACAAATGATTAAGCATGAAACTACATGCAGCACACAATGGAAACTACCTTTGACTTACCACAGTTTGAATTAAAATATACAATACATTACTTTTCATTGTAAAATGCACATCCAGAAAGCCAACGTTAGATCTTAAAAGATATTTTGCTGTCCCATTATGTTTAAACATCACAATTCATTGTCATTATTTGTATCTTAACTGCACAAAGCTTTACAAATAAATGATAATAATAAAAAAATAAATGAATTGACTTCTATTACTGTGTGTTTTCCAGCCACTATCTCTCATTTTTGTTGGGTCTTGTGTATGATAGAATGATTTCTGTATCAAAAAATGTGTCCTACCCACTGCTAAAAATTATAAAGTTGAATTAAAACAACTGATGTCTGCAGCATTTGCCCACAAAGCTAGCAAATGGTATGTGATATAGTTATACAGGGGGTGATTAACTCCATGCCATGTGGTCTTTGGGACAGGCCCCTGTGTTTAGTTAGAGAAAAAGTATAGTTTTTTGGGGGGTTACAAATGGAATGCTTTGTCACAAAAAGAATAGGAGAATGCTCTGTTGATGGCACTACAATAAATAGCAGATACAATAGCATTTTTTCATCTGCAGAAATTTATTTTTCAACAGAAGACAAAATCCCTGAAAATACATTTCCCATTACATATATTTACATGAAGTTTACAGGCAGTTCCTGCTCTGGCTTGGTAAACGTTCAATTCACTTTTTGATAAAACTTTGCCACCCACCAGCTTCTTGAAGTGGGATTAGAGATCTTCATAATGTAATATAAACACTTTTGACTGAAAGTGAGACCTTCGCAAGAAAATATATACAGTATACTGATTGTTCTTAGCATGTCTATTGAAAAAAATCAATAGATTCCATAAATATTGAGGTTGAAGTACAATGACCCTTTAACATGGCTTGGGATTGTGGTATCTGGATTGGTTTTGAGTTGTTTCAACAGAAACTTAAACTTGTTTTATAGAAAACAAGTAAATGAGGACTGATTTAGTAACTCTATAACTCTAGTCTCCAGTCTAGCCAACCTTTGTTTAGTCAACCTTTCCTCGTAACTAAGACCTTCCATTCCATTTATCAGATTAGTATCTTATTTCATTAATATCTTTTTTAAGGTTTTTATAACAAAACTGAACTGCTAGTACTTCCTCTCCTCCTGGAAATCTATACCACAGTGAATACAGGACAGTACCTTACTGGCCCTTTCTGCTGCTGACTGACATTGCTTGTGTAAGCTAAGTTTATTATACACACCTCCAGCTCCTTCTCCAAAAAGGATGTGCCTTTGTCCCATTTAGTGGTAAGGAAGTGGCTTACATACATTTTTTATCCTGGATGTGAAACCTTACATTTATACAATCTTGAAATGTTTTGAAGTCAATCAGCATTGTTTGCAATGTTTTTATCCACTCAAATTTATTTAAATCAATAGGGATTTTTTCATGACAAAAATGCATTGGAGTCAATTGGGCAAATTCACTAACCTGCGTAGTTGCACTAGTGCAGCCTTCGCCGCACTTCTCCAGGCGCAGTTTCGCCAGGGCTCCGCTAATTCACTAAAATCGGAAGTTGCACTCAGGGAGGCGAAAGGTAGCGAAGTTGCGCTAGCATTAATTCGGCAAGCAAAGCGAAGTTTCGCTAGCGATGCCTAATTTGCATACGGCGCCAAGTTAAAGTACAATGGACGTATAGGAAGCAGCAAATACATTACACTACACATGCTTTGGAAAGCTTCATAAAATAAAAAAGAGTTGTTATTTTGCCCTATACATGTGCCCACTGTATAGTTTAGGTGCCATATGTTAGGAAATGTAGGGGAGAAGGAGGGTACCCCCAAAAAAATGTACGATCTTTTTCAGCCTATCACCCTTAAAAAAGGAAAAGACGCCAGTGTTTTTTGGGACTTAGAAAAAATTTCAACTTTTTTTTAAGCAATCCCTATCTACTCCATTGCACTTCGCCTGGTCTGAGGTGGCGAAGGCAAGTCTGGCACAAGAGGTAACATTTGCAAGTTAGTGAATTAGCGTAGTTACGTCCCTTCGTCTGGCATAAGGGTGCAAAGTAGCGCAAGAGTAGGTCCACTTCGCTATTGAATTTTCACCAGCGCCCGTTAGTAAATCAGCGAAGTAACGAAATGACGTCATGCTGGCGAATTTGCTCTAGTGTTAGCCGCTTCACTTTTTAGTAAACTTGCCCCAATGGGTCTAGCGTTAATTTATCAGCATGAGCATTTCTTAGCGAATGCTCGCTAGCGTTCAATTCTGCCTAGCAAAACTTTGTTAGTACTCTTACGATTAGGTCAATTTTAATAGGGCGGGTACATATAGGTTGTATAGATGTCTTTATTAGAAATGCTTGAAGTGGCCACTTATTATTACACAAAATCTTTAATATTGTAGTTAGCTTTTGAAGGCAATTCCGCTTCAAAATATGAAAAAAACGTCATTGTTTTTTAGAACTTTTATGACTTTTCGGCATACAGGATATGATGTCAATGACATTAAATTGAGGAGGATGTAACTTCATCTTATCAGTTCGCCTGGTCTAAGGTGGCAAAGGCAACTCTGGCAAGGAGGTAACGTTCTGTAAAATTCACACTTTAGTGAATTTGTGCAGTAACCATAAAAATTGGAAACGCAACATTTCATTGTGAACACAAATGGGCAGATGTGGGTTTAGAGCTTAATAAATAAAAACTCACCCATGTTCTATTCATTACTATGGGATTTTTAGAACCGTATTTATAAAATTGTGAGTTATAACTTTCATTCATTCATAAATACAATTCTAATAATCCCATAGAAATGAATAGAACATGTGAGTTTTTATTTATTACTCTCTAAACTCACTTTTTGATAAATCTGCTCCAAATGAGCTAGTATTTTGGACAAAGCATGGGCCCATAGCATTACCTTGGCCACTTTATGCACAAGAAATTGACAACAAAACCATGCCATTCATGGTTTTCGAGAAAGTGAGTCTATTTGTGATTTCAAAAACCACTAAAATGAGACTGTTGATAAATCTACCTCATAATGCCAATTGAACAATTATTTTGGGCACTTGTGTTTTTGGAAGTGAAAACAATGTTTTGGTCAAAATACTTGCTCAGTTGGCATGATTGTGATACATTGGCCACCTAATGCAAAACAAAGTGGCCAAGGTAATGTTGAGTGCCAATTGTATAAACAGCGAAAACTTTAGCACATTGTATTACCTTGGCCACTTTATACAAAACAAAGTGACTAGAATGGCCAAGGTAACACTTAGCCCAATTGAACAAGTATTTTTCCACTTTATTCTGGGAATTAAAATCAATGTTTTGGCCAAATATTTGTTCAGTTGGCGTTACCACTGTATTAAAAGAGGGTCATTGTAACTTTATGTGCCAATTTAACAAATATTTTGACCTCTTTGTTTTAAGTAGTGATAGCAAACAAGTGATATTAACCCACAGAAGTTATGTGGCAATGGCAAATACTATATTGTTAAGTTGTTTACTAAAATTAAAAAGATTTGGAAATACTGTGTATACCATCTTTGTTAAGATACTAGTGGGTAAAAAGGTCCCCTGCTATTTGTCTATAATGTCCTCTAATATACTGTACTTCTAGGGGCAAATGTACCAAGGGTCGAATATCGAGGGTTAATTAACCCTCAATATTGACTGGGGAATGAAAATCCTTCGACTTTCGAATATCGAAGTCAAAGGATTTTGCGCAAATAGTTTGATTGAACGATCGAAGGAATAATCGTTTGATCAAACGATTCGAAGGATTTTAATCCAACGATCGAAGGATTATCCTTCGACCAAAAAAAGATAGCCAAGCCTATGGGGACCTTCCCCATAGGCTAACATTGAGTTCGGTAGCTTTTAGGTGGCGAACTAGGGGGTTGAAGTTTTTTCTTAAAGAGACAGTACTTTGACTATCGAATGGTCGAATAGTCAAATGATTTTTAGTTTGAATCATTCGATTTGAAGTCGAAGTCGTAGTTGAAGGTCAAAGTAGCCCATTCAATGGTCGAAGTAGCCAAAAAAACACTTCGAAATTCGAAGTATTTTTTCTTCTATTCCTTCACTTGAACTTAATGAATGGGCCCCATAGTGTAATCATGTACACTCACAAGTGTCTTTTTTCCAGAGAAAACCAATACAACCATGACAATCTATCCCCATAATTTAAATCTTCCATCCCTCTAACCAGTTTAGTTGCACGTCTCTGCACTCTCTCCAGCTGATTTATATCCCTCTTAAGGACTGGAGTCCAAAACTGAACTGCATACTCCAGATGAGGCCTTACCAGGGACCTATAAAGAGGCATAATTATATTTTCATCCCTTGAGTTAATGCCCTTTTTTATACAAGAGAGAACTTTATTTGCTTTTCTCATTTAAGGAAAAGAAGATCCTTCTCATTTAAGGAAACTCCCAAAACACTGCCATTTATGGGCAGATTTATTAAAGGTCAAATTTATATATATTTTTTTTACTCTAATAAATTCAAATATGCTTACAACTTCGGTAGCTTTTAGATGGCGAACTAGGGGGTCGAAGGTTTTTTTAAAGAGACAGTACTTCGACTATCGAATGGTCGAATAGTCGAACGATTTTTACTTCGAATCCTTCGATAGTCGTAGACGAAGGTCGAAGTAGCCCATTCGATGGTCGAAGTAGCCCAAAAAAAACTTTGAAATTCGAAGTTTTTTAACTTCGAATCCTTCACTCGAAGTTAGTGAATCGGCCCCTAACAGTGAAAATTTAATTTTATGAACTTTACTGGAGGCCTCCCAGTTAGGAGCCAAACTTTGCCAAAGGCAAACACCATTTTTGCCCTGTCAAACAGAACAATAAAGCAACAGCATGAGTTGGAAAGGTGTTGGGATATTGTCAGAGGCAAGTAAAAAAAAAAACAAATATGTTGTAACTATGTAAGAAACGCTACATGAGAAAGGTTAGACAGGGAAGCAAGAGATAGAAGAAGAGAAGCAATAAAAGTAGTATAATTAAGCGAGGGAAAGCAGAAGAAATAGCAAGCGAGGCAATAAGCAAACAAAAAAAAAAGTAAATATGAATAAACAGTTTGAGACTGAGAAAATATGGAAAGGATAAAAATGCATTAACTTGATTAATTCCTTAACATGAGCTTTAATAACTAACACTAGAACCAGATGAAGTGCTTAAGATACTGCTGAACCACCATTATTTAAAATGGTGCACAAGCTAATGTATTAATGGATTTTAGAGACACTGATAGGTATCACCAATTTACCTTCATTTGCATGTTTCATCAGATAACTATTAGTCATCTTCCATCTCACAAACCTTTGAAAAGAACAATTTTATATACTTTTTAAAATTAAATCCCATAACCTATGCCAGCAACTAATTTTCTTGCAATCCAATACTGGGCGAGGTATATACATTATGAAACATATTTGTGTTCATTATTGGAACAAGAATGTTAAGATTCTGCTGAGTACAATCAAATGTTTATTTGGTATGATAAATTTATGTAACACGGATTTCTTTTTATAGGTGTTAAATTGCACCATGTTATTGTATACTAGTGTGACTCCAAGCAATATGGGGAAATATCTTCAAAATAGCACAATTAAAGGAAAACTATACCCCCGAAATGAATACTTAAGCAACAGATAGTTTATATCAAATTGAATGACATATTAAAGAATCTTACCAAACTGGAATATATATTTACATAAATATTGCCCTTTTACATCTCTTGCCTTGAACCACCATTTCGTGACTCTATCTGTGCTGCCTCAGAGATCACCTGACCAGAAATACTACAACACTAACTGTAACAGGAAGAAGTGAGGAAGCAAAAGGCAGAACTCTGTCTGTTAATTGGCTCATGTGACCTTACATGTGGTTTGTATGTGTGCACAGGGAATCTTACGATCTCAGGGGGCGGCCCTTATTTTTTAAAATGGCAATTTTCTATTTATGATTACCCAATGGCACATAGTACTAAAAAAGTATATTATTATGATAATGGTTCATTTGCATGAAGCAGGGTTTTACACATGAGCTGTTTTACTCAGTATCTTTTAATAGAGACCTACATTGTTTGGGGGGTATAGTTTTCCTTTAAGCCTTTTAGATTTGTTTGCTCCCCAAGGCTGTATGTGATTCTTAGAACTAATGTGACTCTCTAATCTCCTCCTTTTCACTGGGTAAGACACAAACAAGGTTATTCAAGATGGCATTTTATTTAAGATTCATTTTCAGGCATTTGCATGCTTTACAGAATAAAGAGAATGACAATGGCACAACAAGGAGCCTATAAAACCAGGCAAGAGATGTATGCCTTTATAAATCAGTAATGTTAAAACCAACCACTAGTAAAATGATAAAATTCTAGAATTATTGTATATTGCTGTAGTATGAGGTTTATGCATTGCGGTTATGCATTATTTTAGTAGGAATGGCAAATATTGTGAAGGACTGATATATATTATTTTGCTTACTCAGAAAACTGGGAGCAATGTTTAGTTCCGAGGTCCAGTTGCTTTACTGTCATTTACATTACAAACACATGCATGTTGCAGATTTGCTTTATAGTTATTAGGGATGTAGAAAAAATATGCAACTGAATTTGGACTTTGCTGTGTACTATATTGGGGGTAAAACTACAGGTGGCACCTACAAATACTAAGTACATTCTCATGCTTTCAGTAAAAATAAATAGATGTCACATGACACCATCATTTTAGCACAGCACCCATTTAAGGGTACAGGTATTGAACCTGTTATCCAGAATGCTCGGGATCTGGGGCTTTCCAGATAACTAATCTGTCCATAATTAGAATCCTCATGCCTTAAGTCTACTAGAAAATCATATAAACATTAAATAAACCTAATAGGCTGGTTTTGTTTTTTAAGGATAGATTATATATTTGTTTCGATCAAGTACAAGGTACTGTTTTATTACTACAGAAAAAAAGGAAATCATTTTTAAAATTTCGGATTATTTGGATAAAATTCAGTCTATAGGACACGTCCTTTCCGTAATTCCAAGCTTTCTGGTTAACGGGTTTCCTGATAACAGATCACATACTTGTAGATAAAGATGGACCATGGAATACTCCTGTACTAGGTAACTTGTTTTTTCATCGCCATACATATGCTTCATTCATTTGTTGCCTACTTTCTCAACAGTGAATAGGGTATAATTTGATAGGTACGTATTGTTTTACGTGCATTGGCACCTGAAATTAAGATTATATGTCCCACACCCCTATGCATGCAATATTTTCTTTATCTGTGCCTCACCTTAAGCTACACCAATAATACTTTATCAGCAAGATTTGCTTTTAGAGATAACACAAAAAGTTTGGCTTTAGAGGACTTGTCAATTTCAGAACTATATACAAACTTTACCTAGATGTGACATTTTACGTTGCCTCTGGCTTCCTTCTTCTTGTCTGAGGACTTTTCTACTTTGAGATAAAGACAATTGCAAGGCTAATATCACCACAGTTTGAGGCACAAGAAAAAAAGATTTCATTGGTTTTGTAAAGGAAAGGAAGCCTAACCAACTTAACAAGAATTGCCATGTTTGTCTAGATGTGGAAAGTTATTAACTTGTTCAGGCTTGAACTTAAAAAAACTATAAAGTAGGAGCAGAGCTCAAACTTTCTCCCGCAGTTATATATTCAGCAAAGTCTAAGTAAGAGAAAATAAGGACTCAATTCTTGCAATTTGTGTTTGAGATCTTAGAGCAGGAGCCCCTAACCTTTTTTTTTTTTTACCAGTGAGCCACATTTAACTGTAAATAAAGCCCTTTTGGCTAGGGATAAAGATCGTAGACGGGGAACGAGTCGTAAAGACAGTACGCTACGGTATTGCACTACTTTTGATAGAAGCACCAGACTTATTAAAACTAGTGTAAGTAAATACTGGAATGTTTTGAGGCAGGATCCGATATTGGCGGCTGTTTTAGACCCCCACCCCTCTTTTGTGTTTAAGAGGAATAGGAATTTAGCGTCATGGCTGTCGAAAAGCCTTTATGATTCCAGAAGGGGTGGTAACAATAAGACATGGCTTAGATATAAGGGAAATTATAGATGTGGCAGAACCAGGTGCAAATCTTGCCATTATCTACTTGTTTCAAAGGAATTCAGATCAACGTCAACGGGGAGAACTTATGGTATAAGGAGATATTTTAATTGTGCCTCGATTGGGGTGGTCTACCTTGTCACATGTAGCTGTGGGGCCCAATATGTGGGTAAAACTGTAAGAAGAGCGGGTACACGGGTACTGGAACACCTTTCCTCAGTGAACAGAAAGGACACTAAGTCCGCAGTGGCTAAGCATATATTGGACAAACATAATGGGGATATTAAAATACATTACCAGGTTATTGATACAGTTACAGTGGGACCAAGGGGTGGGAATTTGGATAAATTGTTACTACGTAAGGAGGCATACTGGATATATCAGCTTAGGTCAACTGAACCTTTTGGGGGGTTGAATAGGGAGTGGGAGGTTTCCTGCTTCTATTAATTTTTGGCGGATCATTGTTCGTGATATCATGGGGTTTGGATATTCAATCCATTGAGTCATTATTAAGATACACTGATAATATTTGTATCCTTTATGTTAATATGCTGATAATGAGTTAAATGTTGAATGAGGGATACATTTCGTTATATTTATTTCGGGGATTATTAGGGCTTTCTAGATTTATATTACATAAGCGAAATGGTTATTACATCAATGTTCACTTTTTTGGAGTCTTTAGCTACTATTAGCAACAGTGTTTATCTGGAGTGGGAGAGATAAGATGAATACTATGTATTGCTTTTTATGATGATTTGTTATATTGTGTTTGGTTTTATTTTATTGTATATGTTTTGAGTATTAATGTGGGGGTTAACCTTTGTCTGAAGATGCATGTTTACATATGGTTTTCACTGAAAGGGTTAAACCTTATGGGGAGGGGTGGGGGCCTGCTACAGGGAGGGGCTGGATGTCTCTTATATATATCTGGTGTTTGGGGTGTTTGTTAGCTCCTGAGGAAGTGGCGAGAGCCATGAAACGCGTTGAGTGAACAGCCCTTTGTTTAGTGTGGGGCATGTTTTTTCCTACTACCATTTTAAAATGCTTGAATAAAGGTTTATATTTTTAATTTTTCTACCTCCTGGATTCCTTGGTGCTGCACCTACAAACTAACTGTAAATAAAGGTTGGAGAGCAACATAAGTATGCAAAATATTCCTGTGGTTGCCAAATATGGCCTGTGATTGTCTATTGGTAGCCCATATCTGAACTGGTAATCTATAGGAAGCTCTGTTTGGCAGTACATGTGGTTTTTATTGCCTTCAAGCAAGGAATTCAGAAAGAAGCTCCTGTTGTGAGGCCACTGGAAACAACAACCAAGGGGTCGGAGAGCAACATGTTACTCATGAGTCAGTGGTTGTGGATAACTATCTTAGAGGGTGCAAAGTGAGATAATGAAGAAATTTGCAGTTAGTACAGTGTATTTGTCCTTCATTATTGGAAGAATACAGCCTCCTTCGACTTTAATGTTCAGTTTAGTCAATATAAATATATATTTGATACACTAATAAATACTTTCTCATGAAATTCTGGGCCTCAGTGACGTAACTAGAGGGGGGCGGGGCCTTGTGTGGGACGCGCTGCCGGGCCCCCCGCCCCCTCCATACACCCGGAAACAGCCGGGAATTGTGGCGCGTGAGCTGCTGGGTGGGCCCTGAGGGGGTGCGGGCCCTGACCCAATTGCACCCCCTGCTCCCCCTGTAGTTACGCCACTGCTGGGCCTGCTCAAGACCTGGAAAATGGGCAGCACAATCTAAAAGGGGAAAAGGGTCCAATGACAGTGTCTTAGGGCACTGTCCTGTTTGATTACAGGGGGCTGATGGGTTAGAAGTATTCATAGGATACAGCCAGTGTCGGACACCAGGGGCCCACCCAAAAACTTTGGCAAAAATGGCAATTGGACTAGTCCATGGATCAACTTGTACTATGAGCTATATTCCATAATCCTGTATTCCCTCACTTGCTAAAAAGCAATTCAAACATTTACATTTATCAACATTGAATCTCATTTGCCACTTAGCTGCACAGATTGCCAGTTTGTCAAGATCCTGTTGCAAGGATGCCACATCCTGGATGGAATTAATTGGGCTCGATAGTTTTGTGTCCTGGGCAGTAAAACACCTGCCCAGGTTCTTACAGCTGTGACTTCTTTATTTTACAGCTTTACCAGCCAGCTCCATTGTGCTCGATATTCTATATAGCTTCTTCACTAACACCAGCTACTGGGTGATCAGTGATCAGAGTATCCTGGGCTTAGAAAGGATGACAGCTCCAAACTTAAATGCAAATGTAACAGGGCTTGAGCAATAAAGTGGCAGAAATATGCACTCTTTGTATACACCCTGCATATGCATGTGAATAGATTAATAAATTGAGAATTTTCACGGTTGCAGTTGCCCTTTAATTTCTAGTATTACTTCAAGTAGGCCTCAGTGTTTTGCTTTACCTTTCCTGGTTGTCAGCTGGGTGCCACTCATTACATGTCATCCTATAGCAGGTATTTATATCCATTACATTTTGCTGCACTTGGAAATCAGAACGAATAGTAACAATTTGAAAAAACCCATTGTGCACAAGATACAAAAGTTTTAAGTTAATGTGAAATGCCCCTTTAGAAATATTTCCTATGTAGATAAGTGATACAATATGTTCTTGACTATATATACCAATAAAAGAATATTAAGTCTGTAAAACATTCCACTTCTATAACTACTCTGCATAAATGTAATTAAACTTCAACACATGTCTAGCATTACAGTATGTCAGTCTCTAAACAATATATATATATATATATATATATATATATATATATATATAAAATGCTTTGTGCTTGGTAATTTAAACCCCAAATGTAAGTAATTTACATTTTTATGTAAGTGAAAGTAATATTCTTTAATTGTTCCATACTGTGAACTTTCTTTTTGTTATAGCCTGAACCACTCTTAATATAAATAGTATTCATAATGGCATGATTGCTTTGCACAGTCAGTTATGCTATATTAGGCAACATAACAAAAATTATAATGCATTTGAAATCTGGAAATGGAAAACAGAGAACTTTGCTGGTAGGTGATAAAAGCTAATACAGGTACATTAAGCACTGATAGTTCAAAAATAATTTTGTCTTTGTTTAGTAACATGAAAGGGGTTCATATTGTCCAGCCAGTCTCGAGCCAAACCAAGAAGAGGAACTAATGTAATAAGGAAAATTTAATATAATCTTCATCTCATGAAAATAAGTGATTTACATAGTAACATAATAAGTTAGGTTGAAAAAAGACACATGCCCATCAAGTTCAAACTTTTTTTAAACTGCCTAACTGCTAGTTGAGTTAGTAGAGGAAGGCAAAAAGCCCCATCTGAAGCCTCTCCAATTTGCCTCAGAGTCGGAAAAATTCCTTCCTGACTCCAAAATGGCAATCGGTACAAGTCCCTGGATCAACTTGTACTTTGAGCTATATTCCATAACCCTGTATTCCCTCACTTGCTAAAAAGCAATCCAAACATTTCTTAAAGCTATCTAATGCTATCTAATGTATGCAGGGGCCAGTTAATCTCAGTACTGATAACTTTTAAAGCTTTCACAAGGTAAGGAATCACAGAAGGCAGACTTTCATGTGGAGGCCACACAAGGGGGGGGATCTGGCCCATGGACTGAAAGTTGGACAGCGCTGCTTTAAGATATGGGTACACAGGCTGTTGGCTCTGGCTGTTCAATTGATTTGAATCCGATCAGCCTGTGTGCACTCAAATATTGCCAAATATTGACCTGAGCTTCAGTTCAGCTGATCTAAGTCAAATCAAAGGAGCAGGGGCTCTGAGCAGATCTGCTTCTCTCAGCAAAAATACAACAACCAGAGCCAACAGCCTATGTGCCCATAGCCTTAACCAGAAACCCTTTATCCAGAAACCTGTACCTGCCTATGGTTAATATTTCTAAAGACATGCTTCACAGTGAGACCAAATTGAAACAGTTGTTATGAGCTCAAATCATCATCATTTATTTATATAGTGCCAGCAAGCCATGCAGTGCTGTACATTCATTTATAAAAACAAATACGGGTCTTACAATAGTTTGACAAACGATGGTTACAGAGCAACAAAGGGCAAATTCAAGATGAGATTTCCTCGGAAATCTTTAACATGTCATGGATAATGGATAATTACATAAAAGGGCCGAGACTGGCATGAAATGTTTCTGCTAGGTCCACTTAAAATGCCAACGTACAATAAAGGTTTATTCGTTTCAAAATTTTGGTGCAGTAGTTTACATTGATTGTCCAGGGGGTTAGTGGGGTAAGTTGAAACTAGGTTGCTGGCTGCTTTCATATTACTAATGGATGATTACAGACACAGGTGCAGTTTTTATAAGCAAAAAAAGTTAGTGAAACACTGACATGTTCCTGTTTCCACTGTCTAAACATAACAAAGCAGGGCACAATGTGCATTTGCACTGTCATATCAAGTTCTTCTGCTTCTTTGTCCAACTGATTTTAGCTGTTACAAATGCAGGTGTGGAATGTTGTTTATGCTAAAAAAGCTAAAGATGCATAGACCATACTGTAACAACAAACACAGTGTGGCTTGGTCCAGTGTGAATTTTCTTATTCAGATTAAATATATTTTATACAGTAAAATAACAAAAGAGGTCTGTTGTGGAGGGTTTCTCCTCTGTGGTAATTTATCACAATAACCCTGGTGGTAGATAATTCTTCCACTTTACATACTGTTATGCTGATAACAATTGTCTTAGATATAGGGGTAGGTGTGTGAATGGGGTGCAGTACAACCCACACAATTTACTCTAAATATCTCTAATATCTGCTTGGAAGGGTAATATAAAGTATCGGACCTGTTATCCAGAAAACCTGGGGTTTCCAGATAACAATCTTGCCATTATTTGAATTATAAACCAAATAGTCTGATTTTGCTTCCATTAAGGGATTAATTATATCTTAGTTTGCATCAAGTACAATGTACTGTTTTATTATTACAGAGGAAAATATGAAATCAGTTCAGAAATTGGATTATTAGTATAAACTATTAAGAGACTGTCTTTCCGTAATTCTGAGCTTTCTGGATAATGGGTTTCTGGTTAATGGATCCTGTACCTGTACAACAGGTACAGGAAGCAATGAAATAATTTTTAAAAAAATGTGGATTGTTAGGATAAAATGGGAGACCGCCTTTTCATAATTCTGAGCTTTCTGGATAACGGATCCTGTATCTGTACAACAATATTAAATAACAATATAGTTAATAGCAAATATAAGTAACCAAATTAAATGCAGCCCTACCATGTGAATTTTTTGACTCACCAAAGACATTTGCTGTTTGCAGTCTGCACATGACTTCTCAAACAAGAATTTTGCTTACATATGTAGCTACACATATGAAGATCTGGTAAGTTTCAGCCTTACTTCATACATGTCATTGTTCACCTTTAAAGGGATAACCATGTGGAATGCACAGATACTGCACATCTTTTATATGGTTTGGTTTACATTAACCACTGCACAAGAATACTTTATCAATTTTCAGGATGGGTAAGGATCCTTTAACAGATATTTAAAAAAGACAGGAGATGTATTGTTTCAACGTTGAATAGGACTTGTTTAACGTACCCACCAGCTTTGTTGTATTTAAGTTACTAATACCTGTAAAAATAAAGTTATGCATTAAATAAACATAAAAAGTGACCATATTAAATATAACAATCATTGTGCTCTTGACCGGAGGTTAAGAAAAGGGCTCTTACCCTACAAAGTGCTACATAATTTTAATGCTTTGTGTTTTAGAATGAGGTGCTAGTGTTTCAGTACAAGGTGTATCAGTGTGGAATGCAAAAAAATACAACCATTAGCAGTTGGACGTTTTATGCAGGATCTCTGGTGCGCCTGTTCATTTTGAGCATAGCATATGTTGGAAAAAAAAGAGTTATGTAAACAGTGCAGGGGTCAGAGACCTGAGTTGCAGTTAGTTATAGTTGGTTAATAAAACAACCCTATTCTCTTATAATAATTATTGCTTTAAGTGGTTTTTAAATTTAGCTCTGAATACTTAAAATAATCTCATCTGTGCACCAAAGGAAAACATTTTTACAACCTGCACCTGTACATTGTGCTCTATGCTCACTTGGAATTTGCTGAATCCTTTTGTTTCAGTAGTGCACCTGTGGTCGCACAACTGAACTGTTTTCATTTTGGTTCTATTTTGTCAAACAGGAAGTGTCCAATCAGATTGTACAATGATGTTAACTTGGTATGGTGTGAAAAAAGTTTTTTTAGAGTACCTTGAGAACCTTGAAGTTATGGAATTCTCTCATTCTAGTGGTTGTGCTTGCACATACATTAAATAGTTTTATGTAAAGGTTGAATTGTTTTACTAAGATTAACTCTCTTACTAAAAAGTTGATATGAAGGACTGGCCCTATTAGCATCAGAAATGAATTGTTAAGACTGCAGATGGGTTTCTTTCCCAGCATCCTATAATTAGGCAGAATTTACCTGAACTATTGTTGGTTTTTGAACTATAAGGGCAGGGGCACACAAAGCTACTGGGGGAGATTAGTCGCCCAGCGACAAATCGCTTCTTCTTCTTCAGGCGACTAATCTACCAAACTGCCTCCCTGATGGGTAGAATCTAAATTGCCAATGGGATGGCACTCAGAGTGCTTCATTTTCCGAAGTCACCCAACGTTGCCTCACAAGGAAACTTCGGCGACTTCGAGTGCCATCCCACTGGCGATTTAGATTCTAACAGCCGAAGAAGTCGAGATTTGTGGCCAGGTGACTAAATCCCCCCAATCTTAGCGTGTGTACTTACCCTAGCTCCCACCATCCACTGTCAGGTCCCTTTGAAAAAGACCAAAGCCCATCAAAGTCCAAATGAACCTAAGTGCGTTTACCTTTGCTAAATCAACTGTAGATGTTAAGATTCCAATAGCCTTTGATATTATTCTTGTTCAACAAATTGTCCAAGACAAAGGTGTTAATAGAATCTGCCATCAAAGGGCATTCCACAAGCTCACTGCCCTCACCGAGATGAGCCACCTTTGCTGCTTCAGATAATAGTTCAGTTCCTCGAATCTAAACAGGTGGCCTCTGCTTTTTTGATATTTACTAAAGAATTAAGATCTCCCGCTATGTGTCTGTAATTCCTTCTAACGTACTTGCGAGTGTAATCATGTTCCCTTGGGACTTTTTTTTCCCAGAGAAAGCAACCACATTCTTGCCTGTCTTTCCTCTTAGTTTAATTCTTCCATTCTTTTCACCAGTTAACCAGTTTATCTGTATGTCTCTGCACTCTCTTATTAATATTCTTTTGGATTGAAGCCCTACAATTCCTTTAATTATCCTCCTTTTGCATTTCTTTCCACTTTTGTATTTCCCATTGTTCAGTCTAGATCATTCATCTGCAAATTGTGCCTTACCATCCTGTTAAACTATTTTTCCCATCATCCTTTGTAATCTTATCAAGCATGGTCTTGCAGTTTGGCTTAAGGAACAGTTGATGGTGGGAGATGCTATGCCAGGTTGAAGTGACATCCTAACAGTGTTTCTTGTTTGGGAATTCCATTGAAAGGTAGGCAGGCACAATTAACATATGTTGTATTGCATGATATAAAATACATCATAATTATTAAGCTTAACTATCCCCTGTAAATAACAGTCAATAGATCTGCACACGAAAGTCCCTGTTTAAGTCTCATTTTATGTTAAATGAGGCACATAAGTGTCTCTACACACAGTAAAAATAAGTGTACAACCTGCAATATTTATACTTAACTGTGAAATTAGCATTACACTATTTGAATGTGTAAGAATATGAACCTAATGAGAAGAGGGCTAGGAACCTACAGTATGTATGGCTAATGCTATCTAGGATTTTCTGATGGGAAAGTTTGGTGTAGCCAGATTTGATGTAAGCTTCCGTAGATATAGCAGAGTCTTGCTGGTATAGGTAACAGAGGAAGGGTACTCTCCTATAAGGTACTATTTCAGGGTTGGACTGGAGCATTAGGGGCCACAGGAGCTGCAAAACAAAGGGCCTTCCTGGCAGTTCCAATGGCTAAACTCCTGACGCACGCATGCACGAAAAACATTGCAATGCGCCTGCGAGGGAAAATGCTGCACCACAGCACAGCAGCTGATCAGCCAGGAGAGCAGGTCTGGGCCAGCAGGGGCCCATGAGGACCGAGGCCCACCGGGTTTTTTCATGGTGTCCCGCTGGCCCAATCCGACCCTGTACTATTCAGTGCTATGGCAAGAGATTTTGTGAAATAAAGCATGGTTATATGCGACTCTATCCCAAAAAAAGTGAAACAATGCAGACAATTCAATATTGTTGGTTTGGGTGAATGAAGCCCCAAACTCTTTGTATTTAATTGATTAAGTCAGCAGACAAATAAAGCCTTGGCTCACCCGATATGCAGCTTGACCTGGGTGCATAATCCCCAGGTCCATCTCTTTTGGGCAGAGTCTATATGGTAAAGAAAAACGTGTGATTCACACTCACCGTTATCAAAAGGTGGCTAGGGTGCAGAACCTCGAACCCGTAGCTTGGGGTGAAGAGATTTTGTAGTAGCATGAAATAGTAATGGTAAGTGATGTGGAAAGTCCAACTCCCTGACAAGGATTGTTAGGTACCTCAGTAAACTGGAGTTAGGGCTTTCCTGACATTTCCTGACTATTGCTCATATTGCTCATATTGCTTTGGGATATTAATAATTGTTATTGCTCTTCTGTATTAATTTTTAAATATGACACATATAATATCTCCAAATGCCTCCTCTGTATTTACTGTAAAGGCCTAGAGTAGCCTGATCTTGTGAAGCAAAGTGAATATAAAAAAAAATTTTTTTCTTAAAAGTGTTACTAGTAGATTTATTTGTTTTTTGTATTTCAAGTGTATAGATTCCCTGCTAATTTTTTTTAATCTTCACATACTCTTCCTGCATTTGGATTTCTTTTAAAACAAACAATACTAGTATATAAAGTAACAGTAGAACAGTTTTGGGGAAACGTAATAAAATTTGCAAATAATATATAATATAATATATATATAAATAATATTCTACGTTGAGCTTTTATTGAATTGCAAATCTTAATTGGGCATTGTTAACGTTTAACACCTGCTCTGGGGTTTCGTTAAATATTTTGTCACAAAAAAGGTTTTGCGATTGCAAATTTTTATTATATCCACTGCGAACGTGTGCAAATGGTCTTCAATCCATCAAAAATGATGCAAACATGATCGCTAACGTTCGCAAGCGTCTTTGCAACCATTTTTTGCTCTAAGGAAACATATTACATTCCCCTCTTTGTGCTCCCAAATATATTATCTAACTACTTTCTTATCTAGATTTATGTCATATATCTTAATGCAAATCTCCTTTCCCAACACTTCACACTGCATCTGTGGTGCTGTTTGATGTTTATAAATAGAAATATTCTTAAGATTTTTGATGTATGTCCATTGTACTTTTTCTTTGCTTACCATTATTTAACTTATCCATTTACACAGCCAAGTGACTACAAAACTTTTCCTTAATTGATCCATAGAAAATAAATAAAAACAGACACCTTTAAAGTTGATCTGTAATGATTGAATGGTAACAATAGTAGTAGGGATCTGTTATTATAAACATAAGAATCATAATGCACTTTGATCATTGATTCATACATACCTTTTAGACTATTAGCTTTTGTGAGTCTCTATGTAATCACAATGGGGCTGCTTATTGTGCATATTTAATATCAGTTTATTCTACATTGTGTGGCTCTTACCCTTTCATGGTTGCTTAACCAAACTTCAAACAATTAGTTTGTTTGTAACAAATAGACAATGAAAACATCTTACTGCTAAAACTGTTGCCAGTACAGTTCCTATTACAGGTATGGGACCTGTTATCCAGAATGCTCAGGACCTGGGGCCTTCCAGATAAAGGATCTTTCCGTAATTTGTATCTTCATAACTTAAAGGTCCCCATAGACGCAAAGATTTCTCTTGCCGAACGACCGATTTTAGGGAAGTCCGACCAATCCTTCAAAATTATCGTGCGGTTAGTGGGATTCGAACGATCTTACATCTTACAATTTTTCGGCCGACATCTGTCAGGAAATTGATCGGCCAGGTCAAAAAATCTTTGTCGGTCCCAGTGCAATCTATCTATGTTTGCAGGGCCAAGCAGGCAGCTCCCCTTTGTTTTCCTGGCAAATTGGTCTTTTTAGTTGATGGTAAATTCGTACGATCATACGATCGTTCTGAGAAGATCGTGGTCTCACGATCAGGATCTGATCTTTTAAAAATCTCAACATCTATGGCCAGCTTAACTCTACTAGAAAATCATGTAAAGATTAAATAAACCCAATAGGTTGGTTTTACTTCTGAAAAGTATTATTTATACCTTCGTTTGGATGAAGTACAAGGTACTGTTTTATTATTACATCCATCCCTTTTCTAAATATTTGCAGCTTAAAATATTCATCAGGATGAGAGGAAACCACGATAATCTATCTCTTACTCCCAGGAACCATTTCTTTATCCTCCTTAGTCATTTAACTCCTCCCTTGTTCCATTTTAGACTAATCCTGAAACTTAAAGCCCCCTGCTTTCCAGAAAATTGATGCAGTATCCAACATGAAAAACAGAGAACTTCAAGGTTGGATTAGTCTGATAGACAAAGATGTGTGCAGAAATGTGGAAAAATTATTTTAAAAATACAAATTGAAGACCACCATCAAATCGAAGCTTAAAACAAAACATTTTCTTTAGCGTTGTATATAATATGGCAGACGATGAACACATCTATACCTTAATAGAGTTAATTAATGATGAAAATAGTCATCGTTGCCAAACAGATACAGTACTGTCTGCAAAGCCGACTAATTGCCTGCTAACAAGTAGAGGTGAATAAACCAGTTATTTAAATAAGAAATGCAAGCCAATGTTGACTTGTTTGGAAATGAAACAAATATTTCTCTGAGCAAAGTGGCCATCTTAATGACCAGAATTTGACATCTCGATTATGCTACCTTTGGCATAAATAGACATAAGCTCCCTGGGTTACACATTTGCAAAGCTCTGTGCCTCCTCTCACCTAAAGAATGAAGTTTAAAGTTTAAGGTAAAAGATGACAGAACAGTGCACTTAGAAGATGAGGGTAATGCATCTAATAGGTTACAAATGAAACTCACATTTTAAAAAATGGCTGTTGTGTTAGGTTGTATTAAAAAAAAAAAATATGGAATTGATGTCTCTTCTAAGGTCACTTTCTTGTGTTTGCTTTTGTCTATAGTCTTGTATTCTTTTGTTTTCCATTTTTATGCTTTGAGCATTGGTTGATCTACTTGGAAGGCTGGGGATGCACTTGCACCATACACCATCCTCTCCATGGGGCCTACAGAGAGGAATCTGCTACGATGTGGAACACCGTTTTGTGCTGTTTAACTTATTTTCAATACAAATAATGGGGTATCAGCTGGTGCAAATCTTTACCCAGCCAATAGGTCTTTAGCTACATTACTGTGATCACAGTGTGGAATGGCTATAAATCTTTCCCTGGCCCTCTCCATGTCCATACTTGCTGGGATAGCCCCTCCCTCTCCCTCATGAAGAACCCAACCCCCTAACTTATAAATTAGGAGGACCTCCCCCACCTCGGTGTCTTTTTTGGGTTCTTTCTTCTTCCTCACTCCTGTATTCAGGAGCTTAATTTTATTTTTCAGGGAAGGAAGCAGGGGCTGAAAAGCGTCCCAGAGACGAGGGTTTTTTGCCTAAAGTTTTTCCCTCTGCAGCGTACCTCATGTATGCGGCTCCCTAGTGAGTTGGCTGGCTGCGTCTCCCTGTACCTGTTCCGAATCGGCCTGCCTCACCAAGGGCGTCCGAAAGGAAAAGGGCTGTTCCTCCCAGCCTAGTCGCATCAGCAGGTATCAGGAGGGGTGGCAGCAGTCCAGGATTCGCGTAGGCGCCGTCTGGCAGAGCACAGGTAATTCAGCGTGTAGGTCGCGCACCGATGACGTCATCCGGTATGGAAACGAGTCTTGACACACATAGCGTTACTTTCCGAATGCGCTCTGCTTCCTGGAGGCGCTTAGCGTTGGGGAAGGCGGAATAGCCTCAGGCTTGGTTCAAAAGTCTCCGTATAGGCCCCTCTGTACTGCAAGGGCGTGAGGAGTCAGGAGGGGAGGGGCAATACCTATTTAGGTGCTCTCCATTTTTGCCTCGTGTTTGATGGCGTCCACATCACACGCTGGCAGTAGAGTGCTCTGCTAGGTAGGTAGAGGGATGTTTTAAAGGGGACCTGCTCAGAATCCTAGAGGTTCTGTTTTGTGATTTTTTTTTGCGTTCCTTTTGCAGGTATTCTTTGATCCAATTCATCCCAACTGCCACCCCAGATAAGTCTTCCTTCCCTGGTTGAGGTAAGAAAAAAAAAAAAAAAAAAAAAAAAAAAAAAAGGGATCACTGTCTCTTGGCTTACCATAATTTTTGGTTACAGTGCCAACATGCGACCATCAAGGTCAAGAGAGAGTTCTAAGAACATCGCAGAAGATAGAGAGGAGGCACAACAAGCAGGATCCAAGCAATGCTTAGGATGCATGGAACCTCCATTACCCGACAAAAAGCTATGTCAGGCATGCCTAACAGCCGCATCGGGAATAGAGACAGGCACAAGCGCAGGAATTCTGGCTTGGATAAAGGAGGCAGTAGCTAGAGAAGTTTCCAGTGCTACAGCTTCTACTTCAAGAGGTCCCCAGGTGGAATTTGATCCAGAAATGGAGGATACAAGTGTAGGAATGGCGGAAGATATGTCTTTTTCTTCTGAGGAGGAGGAAGATTTACAATCTTCCTTTGATTTTTCCTTAATACAGCCCTTAATTAGAGCAGTAAGGGCTTCACTAGCCCTGGAAGATGATAATCAAGCCTCATCATCGGCATCTTTTTTACCTTGTTCCAAACCAAAGGGACAAACATTTCCTTTGCATCAGGAAGTTATGGATCTTATTAAAACGGAATGGGATATTCCGTCAAAAAGAAGTACCATGCAACCAAGATGTAATAAGCTATATCCTTTCAAAGAAGATGAAGTGAAAGATTTTTGTACCATGCCTAGAGTGGATGCACCAGTCTTGAATATCTCAAAAAACACGTTATTGCCGATTGAAGACCATGGGGTAATGAAAGACCCAATGGACAAGAGAATGGATGCGGATTTAAAAAGAATCTTCTCGGTAACTGGGGAAAGCCTTAAACCAGCAATTGCTAATATTTCAGTGGCCAAGGCACTGGAGGTTTGGCTGGCCAATCTAGAGATAGCATTAAAAGAGGGCCGGGATACATCTGAAATTCTGGAAGGCCTGAAGGAATTGAAGCTTGGTTCATCATTTTTGGTCAATTCATCGGTGGACCAAATAAGACTGGCTTCAAGGTCTTTGGCGATATCAGTCTCAACAAGACGGGCATTATGGCTTAGAGCTTGGGAAGCAGATGCAGCATCTAAAGCAACTCTATGTTCGTTACCTTTCCAAGGACAGGTTCTTTTTGGAAAAAAGTTGGAAGACCTCATATCAAAGGCATCAGGAGGCAAAAGTCAGTCGTTGCCTCAGAAAAAGAGACGTCAGCCATGGAGACAATCATTAAGAGGGAAAACTTCAACTAGAGGTAGATTCACACCATACGATCGGAGATCATTTCGGTCGGGAAGGGAAACTGCAAGGCAAGACAGTTGGAAGGCAGGACAATCTGGTTTCTTTCGTCTGCCAAGGGGTAAGACAGGAGAGAATACCCGCAAACCATTATGAAGGTGGTGCGACCCAGGGGCCTGCCGTAGGTGGGAGACTTCATCTTTTTCAGGCTGCCTGGGAAAAATCCATCGAAGACAGATGGGTTCAAGGAATTGTGAGAGAAGGTTACAATCTGGAATTCTCATCCATTCCCCCTTTTTCAGGATTCCTGTTATCCACTCTACCCACAGAGGTCTCCAAGAGAGAGGCGTTTCTAGTCTGCCTTGCCAAACTGGAACAGCAGCAAGTGATTGTTCAAGTTCCGCAAAACCAGAGAAGAACAGGAGTTTATTCTCGGTTTTTCATAACAAGAAAATCCACGGGGTCATGGAGACCTATTCTGGATTTAGGAAGAGTCAACAAAACATTGAGAATTCAACATTTCAAAATGGAATCCATCGGATCGGTGAAGTCAGCCATATCACCAGAGGACTGGATGTGTACCATGGATATCAGGGATGCGTATCACCATATCCCGATAGCAGCAGCAGACCAAAGATTCCTTCGGTTTGCAGTGAGAAACCATCATTATCAATTCAGGTGCCTACCTTTCGGGTTAGCTACAGCACCAAGAGTGTTCTCAAAGGTGTTAGTTACCCTAGTGGCTCATCTCAGATGGAAGAAAGTGCGAATCTTCCACTATTTGGACGACCTAATCCTATTAGCTTCATCCAGGGAACAGGCAATCTCTCACAGGGATCTGTGTCTGGAGACCTTAATAGCACATGGTTGGCTCATCAACTATACAAAAAGTCAACTCATTCCATCTCAAAGGATGACGTACCTGGGGGCAATAATAGATTCAATCTCGGGGAGACTGTCTCTTTCAGTGGAAAGGCAGAAATCTTTAATCATGATGGTGGAAAGACTAATGTTAGTTACAGAAGCATCAGCAGAAACATTGCTCAAAATCCTAGGAATGATGTCCTCGTCAATAGGATTAGTCCAGTGGGCCCACTGGAGGATGAGGCCTCTTCAATGTTGGTTTCTGCGCCAGTGGGACGGGAAATCCCAAGCGCAGAACATAAAAATGCTGCCTCAAATGAGAACATCTCTTCTTTGGTGGAAAGAACAAGTGAGAAAAAACACGGGTACAGAATTGTTTCAAGAAGCTTGGGTCGTCATGTCTACGGATGCCTCAGGTCTAGGCTGGGGTGCAGAACTAGGATCAAGGGTAGCACAGAATCGCTGGCCCTATCCATTATCAGACGTGCCATCAAACGTCTTGGAACTAAGGGCAATTCAACATGCCTGTGTTTTCTTTCAAGATCAATTAAGAGGCACAAGACTAAAGATAAGATCAGACAATGTCACTGCCGTAGCTTACATAAGAAGGCAAGGAGGCACAAGAAGTCTGGACCTCTTGGAAGAAGTGTATCCCATACTACAGTGGGCAGAAAATGTCTTGAAGGATCTGACAGCAGTGTACGTTCCAGGGAAAATGAATATAGTGGCAGATCTGCTCAGCAGGAACTTCGCAGACAGACACGAGTGGAGTCTGAATCAGACAATTTTCAGGACACTAGTGCAGAAGTGGGGCCAACCTTCCATAGACTTGATGGCATCATCCATAAACACCAAGTGTCTTCAGTTCTATTCGAGGAGTTGGGATCCAAAGGCATTAGCGGTGGATGCATTGACACAGACATGGAGATTCCATTTAGGTTACATCTTTCCTCCTCTTCCTCTGATACCGAAAGTGATTCAGAAAATAAGAGAGGATCAAGCGGATGTGATTTGTATAGTTCCAGCATGGCCACGAAGACCCTGGTTTACAGACCTAATCCAGCTGTCAATAGACGAACCTTGGAAACTTCCAACGTCAAGCAACCTGTTGATTCAAGGACCATTTGTCCATCCGGATCCAGGAGCACTGTCCCTTACGGCTTGGAGGCTGAGAGGCAAGGTCTAGAAGCGCATGGGCTATCTAACAGGGTCATTCATACCCTACTACAGTCTAGAAAGCCCTCAACCAGCAATAAGTACGCGAGATTATGGGAATTGTTTAAAACACATTCTAATATGAGTTCCACAGAACAGATATCAGCCTCAAAGATCTTGGAATTTCTGCAGGCAGGTATGGATAGAGGCTTAAGCGTTAGTACTCTAAGAACGCAAGTTTCAGCAATTTCGGCTATCTCAGGGACAACATGGGCCCATCACCCCTTGTTAGTCAGATTTTTTAAGGCAGCCATAAGGATACTTCCGGCAAGACGGTTAAGATGCCCGAACTGGGATTTGCCGTTGGTTTTAGCTATGCTGTCTTCAGATCCATTTTCAGTCAAGCATCCTATGACTTTATGGAATTTAACTCTCAAAGTGGTGTTTCTAGTGGCAATCACTTCAGCCAAAAGAGTGGGGGAACTACAGGCATTGAAATATGGGGAAGATAGTCCTGATATCTTTCCGGATAAATTAATCTTGAGGTTTTGTTCTTCATTTAAACCGAAAGTCGTTTCTTCTTTTCATTTGAAAGACGAGATTGTAGTCCCTACATTTGTTCACCAAGATTTGGATATGGAATTGAAGGAACTGGACGTAGCTGAACATGTGAAGATGTACTGTGAAGCGACTTCAGCAATCAGGAAGTCAGATAGACTCTTTGTGGTGCCTGGAGGAGCAAGAAAAGGGGAAGCTGCGGCCATCTCTACAATTTCTACTTGGATTTGTTTGGTAATCAAGAAAGCCTATTCTTCGGCAAATCTAAAAGAACCAGAAGGAATCAAGGCACATTCAACCAGGGGTCAGGCAACCTCTTGGGCGGCAGAGGCAGGCATTTCACTGGAAATGATTTGCAAAGCAGCATCCTGGTCTTCTCCGAGCACTTTTATCTCACATTATAAGCTGGATGTCAGATCTTCTGAATATGCACAGTTTGGTTCAAGCATTTTGATATCGGCTACCTCAGCCAAATAAAATTTCAGCATAATGGCTTGGAGTCTTATTTACCCACCCAGGGACAGTACGCTTTTTAAGTCCCAGCAAGTATGGACATGGAGAGGGCCAGGGAAAAGGGAAGATTGTATCATACTTACCGTGATCTTCCTTTCCCTGGCCCTCTCCATGTCAGGTTCCCTCCCTTGGTTTTGGTAGAGTTTAGAACTTTTTACTAAGACACCGAGGTGGGGGAGGTCCTCCTAATTTATAAGTTAGGGGGTTGGGTTCTTCATGAGGGAGAGGGAGGGGCTATCCCAGCAAGTATGGACATGGAGAGGGCCAGGGAAAGGAAGATCACGGTAAGTATGATACAATCTTCCCTTATTCTATACTATGGTTGGTCGATAGAGTATTGTACCCAAATCTTATTTTCCAGATTTAGACATGTACAATCCTGTCTCATTTTGGGAGGTTTTCTTTACTAGAAATGTGTTTTTTCTGTGTAAACTGCCAACTCACCCTTTGGTTTTTATATAAATGTCACACCCTATTAATTATACAGGTGCACAAGCAGAATACTGATTACATTTTGCTTTGTTTTGTTTTTCTATGTAACTATGCAATCTGTTTGTTGTTCATATAGCATTAGGGAATACTCCTGTACTTACAGTACAATACGGTACAATAAAGGCACAATAAACATTCCCATGGGACAGTTTGCTTGAATAAGTATTGTGTGTGCAGAGTCCTTTCTGAAGAATTAAAAATTCATCTATTATCATCTGCTAAATAAATTTTCTTTAATTTAAAAATGAACATACTGTACACATGTACAGTACCTACTAATTATATATATATATATGTATAGGTATAAAATTCGTTATCTGCAAACCCGTTATTCAGAAAGCTCAGAACGGCCCATCTCCCATTTAATCCAAATACTCCAAATTTTTTAAAATGATTTCCTTTTTCTCTGTAATAATAAAATGGTCCTTATTGGAAGCAAAACCAGCCTATTGGGTTTTTGTAATGTTTACATGATTTTCTAATACATTTAAGGTATGAAGATCCAAATTACAGAAAGATCCATTATCCGGAAAATCACAGGTCCCGAGCATTCTGAATAACAGGTCCCATACCTGTATACACAGTATATAAAACTTACCATTGTCCTATAGCTAATTCCGTCCCCAGTCCATAAAGGGGTTGTTCACCCTTGGGTTAACTTTTAGTATGATGTAGAGAGTGGTATTCTGAATCAATTTGCAACTGGTTTTCATTTTTTATTATTTGTGGTTTTTAAGTTATTTAGCCTTTTAGTTAGAAGCTCTCCAGTTTGCAATTTCAGCAATCTGGTTGCTAGGGTCCAAATTACATTAGCAACCATGCTTTGATTTAAATAAGGGATGGAAATGTGCATAGGTGAGACATGAATAGAAAGATTAGTAATAAAAAGTAGCAATAGCAATACAATGGTAGCTTTACAGAGCATTTGTTTTTAGATGGGGTTGGTGAACCCCATTTGAAAGCTGGAAAGGGTCAGAAGAAGAAGGCAAGCTGAAAAGGTGTAAATAGCGCCCCTTTAAATGACATAGTGTTACATGTTCTTTGTATCACAGACAGCACCATCAACGAATATATTTTCTTAAAACGCCTTTATTTGAGACATATGGGGAAATTTCCTAAAGGGCGAAGTGGCTAATGCTGGCGAAAATTTACCAGCGCGACGTCATTTTGGCACTTCGCCAATTTACTAACGGTAGCTGGCGTAAATTCGCTGGTATAATTTCACCATGAAGATAGACTCTGGCGCAACTTCGCACTCTAACGTCAGGCGAATTTTCGGTCTGGCCAAAGAGCGTTACTACGCAAATTCACGATGTTTTTTATTTTACTGACCGTTACGTTAGACTTGCCTTCGCCACCACAGACCAGGCAAAGTGCAATAGAGTAGATTTAGATCCTCAAAAAAAAGTCCCAAAAAATGATGGCGTTTTTTCCTATTTCAAGGGTGATAGATCGTCATTTTTTAGGGGGGTACCCTCCTTCCCCCCTACATTTGCTAACATATGGCACCTAAACTTTACTGTGGGCACATGTGTAGGGCAATATAACAACTTTATATAATTTTGTTAAGGTTCCCTGGCCTTGTGTAGTGTGATGTATTTGCAGCAGCATACACGTCATTGTACTTTAACTGCACGCCGACGTTAGCGTAACTTCTAACTGCTCAGCGTAAGTTCGCTGGCGTAATTTCGCCAGTGTTCGGTACCCTGTGCACAACTTCGGATCTTCGTAAATTAGCGTTGTCCAGGCGAATTTACGCCTGGCGAAGTGTTGCAATGTGTGCGAAGCCAGCGCTGGTGAATTTTCTCCGGTTAGTGAATTTTCCCAATAGGCTCTTGACCCAGATAAAGTGTTTTATCTGGGTCAAGAGCCTATCAGGGGAATGTAATAAAAGTCGCAAAGAGCAAAACTATTCGCACCAATAAGACTAAAAATCCACATCTCGCAATGTAATATTGTTCCTTAAACTGTTATTGCATTGCGAATTTTAATTGCGCACTCATAAGAAGTGCTTGAAGGTGTCAGGAGCAAACATAATGACTTTTTCAGTAAGAAGTTTTATTACATTGACTGCGCATTGGCGCAAACTATAAAATTCGCAAGCGGTCTTTCACTGTCGGAAGTGGTCGCTAAACAGTTTCAGGGCTCGCAAAAGCTATATTAAATTCGCACAAAGCAAAATTTGTTCGCGCAAAGGCATAACTTTTCGCATTGCGAATAGTTTTTCCGTTAGCGATTTTTATTACATTCCATTACATTTTTTAAGAAAATACATTTGTTGATGGTGCTGACTGTGATACAAAGGACTCGAAAACCAGTTGGTGGTGGAAATTGTGAGACTTGCACCAGATGAAAAGAATTTTGGAGGTATGAGTGCTGACTAAACTCTTGCTGCTAGTGTTACATGTTTACAACAGCTATTATGGAAATGTTGCCTACTTATAAATGTATATTTCATTGCAAGATATACGAAAATCATATTTTATAAAGTCAGCCAGGAATTAATATACAAGATCCTGCACAATTTGCATAAATCTCACTCCCCTGGCCTGTCAAAACTTAAAAATGTATCATCCTGCAACCTTATCTTAAGGAAAGTCACAGTAATGACCAACAGTTCATAAGATTTTTTTCTACTAAAACCCTTATAAAAAATAATGGACCCCTGTTGTAAAATGTGAAGGCATTAGTTATTACAATATCTTGGACGTCATTGCCTGTCATGGAACTCCTTGATAATTGCCAATATCCTTATATTTGATGAAAGTGGATACTTTATGCCTTACATCAGTTATGTCAGCAATTCAACATCACTGCATAGATCATGGCAGCGTTTCAGATATTTGAGCAATAAATATTTGCTTTCAATAAGGATTAATTACAGTATATCTTAGGTACTGTTTTTATTATAACAGAGAAAAAAAATAAATTTTTAAAATTTGGATTATTTCATTATAATGGAGTCTAAAGGTGGCCATACACGGATAGATCCGCTCGTTTGGCGATGTCGCCAAACGAGCGGATCTCCCTCCGATATGCCCACCTTGAGGTGGGCAATATCGGGCTGATCCGATCGTGGGCCCTAGGGCCCAACGATCGGATCCTAGCGTTCACCAAACGGGCGGTCGGATCGCGGGACCGCATCAACGAACAGATGCGGCCGCGATCCGACGGGATTTTTAATCCCATCCGATCGAGATCTGGCCGACTTTCGGCCAGATCTCGATCGGGGAAGCCCGTCGGGGGCCCCCATACACGGGCCAATAAGCTGCCGACACGGTCTGTCGGCAGCTTTTATCGGCCCGTGTATGGCCACCTTAAGAGAAACGGCCTTTCCACAATTCAGATCTTTCTGAATAACAGGTTTCTGGATAATTGTATATTAATTACTGAAAATATAGGGTTATGGAGATACTCAACTAGCTAATTTCCTGTTGACTACAATAAGGATTTCTGAGATAGTTCCAAAGTAGGGCATCCCAATGTCATCTTTAAGTGCTGCTCATTCCTCTTCAATGCAGCTTATTTGGCACACAGTTTGGACACAGCTGGTTCATGAGTTTATGTAGTCCAATAAATGGCAACATATATGACCAAAACTGGCTGTGCCCTCAACTGTGTGTGATGTAAGAGGATTGAAAGATTGTTTTGATGATCCCCTGCATTGGAACAATTGCAGAAATCCTAATTGTGGGTAACAGTAAGTTCAGTATCTCTTGACCCCTATATGTTCTGTAATTAATATAAATTGCAAAAATGCTTCTCCTAGTGCAGAGAACACATTATATACATTTTATTATGATGTTGATCCACCACTTTAATGTCCCATGGAATGACTTAAGTGACATCAAGTCTATCGTACATTAAAGGCTACAAAAACTATGGCAGAATAGGTGATTTACTGGATATGGCTGTTAACATTATGTGTATATGCAGATTACCTTTAAATGTTTTTCCTGTTTGACTGATACATATCCAACAAGGTATTTTTACATGTCACCCCAGCAAATGTCTTCTTATGGTTTCAATCACTTGTGAGATATGAATAAAAGACACTCAGATATATAAATAATACCAAAAATAGAAATTAATGCAAAGAATGGTGAGAATAGAATATCTATATATAAACCAGTTTGTGTTCTTAGTTTGCATACTTTCATCCTACCTAAAATGGTTTCCCTGACAAATGACATTTTGCTTCAGTTAAAAAAATCCTGTTTGTCACGAGGAAGATGAAAGTAAAGTTAAATGTTGGCGAACGTCCCATACCACTAACTCAGTTGACATCAGAGAACTGCATTCTTTTAAATCTCATCCCAAAATACAATGATACTTCAAAGTTTGCATAGAGGGACTAGGAGGTGATTTGTTAGTAAATGACGCAGTAATGCTAAATGTTTGTATATTTTATACAGAAGAAGAGTTTTCATAGAAAACACTGATTGCCTTTGACTTTTAGAACTAACATTGGTAATATCTTCCTGAAGTGAATGAAAAACTTGAGCAGTTCAGCAGTTTCTAGGCAATTTGGCTCTCACGGTGAGACTTAGAACTTTCCCACCCCCCTAGTTATTTTTTATTTATATTTGCACAGAGAATATGCGTCACACAAATATGCTTTTACAGCAAGTGCATTAAACTCAAAATCAATATTAAGGCATCTATTGAATGGTTACTTTGCTAAATATTGACAGTGCCTGGGAAGGTGATGTGTTTTGCAAAAAATATATTAAAATTGTCCCACTGGTCACTCCACATTCCAGCAGTCAATACGCTATGCCCTGTTGTTATAGCCAAAGTTATACAGATAAAAAAAGCTTAAGCGAAGCATCTGGCACAGTTACGCTCTTTTGCCTTTCAAAAATAATTTTGAGCCACATGCATTGTGTGGACAGATACATGTATATGCCTGCATTTTTTCTTTGTCCAAAGATTTGTCCCTTCAATTATTACATATTCTGCATCACTGGGATATCTTAGACAAAAAACCTTGGTAATTATGTTAAATTTTGAATGCATTCATGTTAATAATATTCTTAAAGTGAATTAGTGAATATTAAATAGAGAGCTATATTTACTGTGCAATTTAGCTATAGGGACTGTTACATACTCAGTTTTATCCTGCACGTAATAATGGCAACAATGCAGAGGTAAAGGCTATATTTAAATGCACCTTGGCATGAAATGGGTAAGAATTCTGAAATATTGTTGGTATAAAGATTTTTCTTTTATAAAAGTATGTTCAGCATAAGTCATATGTAACCCAGTACAATGCAACCCAGGAAATAATATCCTATGTCCAAACTTAAATTATGACTCAGTGGGACAATAAAACTGGTCAAAAATGTCCAGATATATTTGTACAATTTAGCCACTGTTAAAGTTCTGCAACACCCTGCACTGGGTTATCACAGGCAAATATGTTAGTTTTAAGGTCCAGAAAATTCCAGCTGCCAGTGCAACAAGTAGGTATTTGGTGTATAGGCAGACGTGGAATTGAAACTGTTGGCTTGAACATACAGAAAAATAGCATCTGGCCAGATGTGCAGAATTTTCACTTGTGCAGATTCCATACATTTGGTTTACAGGCAGATTATATTGTATACTATAATTTTATATTGGCAATATATCATAATATAAAGGCACATCTGATACATAAACCTCAATTGCATAACTCTACTGTCATTAATTGACATTAATGACCTGACATTAATTACCACCACCTTCCACTTTGATTTTTTATTTGTG
Source organism: Xenopus laevis (assembly GCF_017654675.1). Classification (NCBI taxonomy): domain Eukaryota; kingdom Metazoa; phylum Chordata; class Amphibia; order Anura; family Pipidae; genus Xenopus; species Xenopus laevis. The sequence goes on along the minus strand of NC_054382.1, from coordinate 73,242,108 downwards.
TGACATTATTGTTAGTTATAGTGTTTCTCCTTTGACTCATACCTCCCATGTCCACATAGTACCACTAGACCAGCACTCTGAATGGTGGGATTAAGATGTGCCCTCAATGTGGGATTACCTTCTATGTTGTTTCTCGGAACTCTTCTGTTCAGTGTTTTAACAGTAGATCAAAAAGTGATTGAAGTGTGAGAACCAAGAAGGCAGAAAAATCTGGCTTCTCTCTACTGGACCATCTACTGTACCACTAGATTTAGTGAGCAGATCTTTACCTGCAAGTTCAGCTTAAGAACACTGAAAATATTTGTACAGGGGCCACACACAAAGGTCTGCCAATGTGATTGACCTAGGTGGGCATTGACAACTGAGTGATCTTTAGTTTAGTCATAAAAGGATTATTCTGTTGTGGCAGACAAAAAGAATACAACAACACGCAGAACGGAGACAAAATAACTTACTGTATACTCATTACAGTGACTATGTAAAATATTTGTTTCAGACTATTTTTGAAAAACAAGATATAACAGACAGCAGTATGACTCATAGAAAGAATATCATAAATCTTAAAAGCTATTGCACGCACAGGCTTCTGAGTCACTTCTGTCTTGAAAAATAATAATATACTGTAGCTTTACTGTAGCTTTACTATACTGGTATTAGAATCCTTACCTTTCTTTTTCAGCCTGATCTATTCTTTTTGCCTCAATTACCACTGAACTGGCACTGGTATCTGTAGCTAGCAGATCCAGATAACAGATCCCATACCTGTACTGATATGCATAGCTAGCTTGCCCTAGTTTCCTAGTGGCATTCACAGTTTTATTTGCCAGTTCGATGTAGTCTTGTCCTTGTCCCACTAAATTGGTACTTATATAGTTAGCTTTTATTGTCAGCCTCACCTTTTCTTTCTGTCTTATTTAACGCTGAACTGGTATTGGTATCCTTAGCTTTCTTTGTCAGTCTGACATATTCTTCCTGCTTCGTGTATGATGAACTGGTACCGGTATTTCTAGCTTTCTTTGTCATCCCAACTTATTTATCCTATCACTTGTACCAGGTATGAACTGATATTGATATCCTTAGGTTTCTTTTCCATTGCAACCTACTCTTCCTGTCTCATGTACCAATGCACTGGTACTGGTATTGTTCACTTTCCTTGTCAACCTGACCTTTTATTCCTTTCTCCTGTACCACTAAATGGGCGTTGGTATCCTTAGCTTTATTTTTTAGCCCACCCTACTCTTCCTGTCTCATTTACAATGAATGCATACTGGTATCCTCTGCTTTCCTTATCAGCCTGAGCCATTCACCAATCATCTGGTACATGTAACCCTAGATTTCATGTCAACTGATTTTTCCTCCCTTGTGTACCAATAAACTGGTATTAGCCTTAAAATAAGGTATAATCCCTATAGTAATTGGCAAAAGAATTTGAAGCTACACAGTCCTGTGTTAATTAAATATTTAACAAATGTATATTCGTCGGGTGATTAACAAAAAGCTTTTCTCACCCTGTAACGAGAGTGACCTGGGTGTAAAAACTCCAGGTCCAACACTTCAACGTGAAACACATTGTGAAACCGCTACTGAAAAATGGGAAAAACACTCACCCGACGTCTCAAGTGGTCCGGGTGCATCGCCCATGAACCCGTAGCAAAGGGTGTGTGAGTTCAGGCATGAAGCAGATCGGAAAGCACTCCGGAAGCCTCTTGTTGTTGGTAAAATTCAACTTTTATTTCAACAAATTAAAACCATTACATCCTGATGCGTTTCGTACCTGGACGATACGTAATCATACGTAATCATAATCCCTATAGTATATAACTGGGTTCTACACAGCATATCTGTTATCCACTGTGTATTCTGTGTTTCAATGGCTGCCCCATGGCTACACAGTCTATCTGAAGCAAACACAACAGCTATAGTAGTGCAGGACAACAGTGCATTGTATAGTCTTTCCTTTAAAGCACTTTCATTTTTTTAGATGTTACTGTTCCTTTAACTTCCTTTGTCGCCCTGATTCATTCTTCCTGTAACTTTATTTTATTGGAGATTCCCCAACATTTTCTCTTCCCTTAAATACTGTGTTGTATTGGTAATAACAGCGAGTTGGAAGACAAAGACTCAGCTATGATTATTTGCTACTCAAGCACAAATGGGTCCTTTGTGTTTATACTGGTGAGGTTTTGACATGCCTTACCACTGCTGTATAGTATTAGTACATCTAAAAGACTGTATGGCAATTTCAATTAGAAATATGTATACTGTTAAAACAGCTACTGAAACAAGGCACAGTTTTTTTTTTTTAAAGAATTAATAGTGCTCATTGACAAGTGAACAATGGAAGCAGATAAAACTATGTATACATTGCACAGGCACTTTACTTATACTAAAGTACAAGAAAAGTTGGTTGCAGAAAGCAAACACAGAACATTCTTTTGAATAAGGTACTGCAAAGTAAGATGTGCAGTTACTGGAATTTTCCTTGTGGGATAGACAAAAATATTGTGCTGTTTTGTATAATATTATTGGCTTGACTCCTTGATATGAAAAGACATAGTTAGGCCAGTTCTATTTAGTATGTACAGTAGTATAGTAATATGTTTTCAGTTAGGACCCTATTTAGTCACTCTTTGGTGGGTCAATTTGTAGGCAAACAAGAAGAACTGTCAATCACAGGAGTAGGTATGGGATGTGTTTGATAGCTTGAATTTGGGTGGTCGGTTAAGTAGAATAAGTGAGATATGGGATTTTATGTTCAGTTAGTTATAGTTTTGACTGTACAGGTATGGGATCCGTTATCCAAAACCCATTATCCAGAAAGCTCTGAATTATGGAAAGGGATATCTCCCATAGACTCCATTTTATCCAAATAATTCAAATTTTCAACATGATTTCCTTTTTCTCTGTAAATAAAACAGTGCAGTGTAGGGGGGCGTGGCTGACCGCTGAACATGGCGGACGCGTGAACAGAGAGCTCCTGCTCGTTTGGCCAGGTACTGCTTCCGACAGCCTAAAATCATGGGGAAACACAGCAAACCCAAAGACCAAGGTGTAGAAGAAGACAAACGCACTAAAAACAGGGACTCACAACGCTTACTTAAGCAGTTCTTCACTCCGTCCGAGGGAGATCAGGCCCAGCACGGTCCCAAGATGGCGCCGAGACGTGCACGCAGCCCTGTGGACGATTCCGACAACGAATCTGTAAGTTCGGAACAAATCTCTCTGACTCATTTAAAAAGTTTACCGACCAAAGCTGACTTGGCTGACATGATTGCGCAGTTTAAACATACTCTGAAGGAGGAAATTGGGGACTTGAGAACTGAGCTTTCCTCTCTCCACACACGAGTCACTGACATTGACCAGAGAAATGAACTGGTGGAAAATACTGTTGAGGCACTGACTATTGCGAACTCCCATCATGTCCAAACCATCTCCGCATTACAAAGGCGGTTGGATGATATAGACAACAGAGGGAGGAGAAATAACCTACGCATCAGAGGCCTACCCGAACTCCCGGAGGGAGAAAGCCTGATTGAGGTTGTGACGCAGTTATACCGCCACGTCTTGGATAAACCCTCCTCCTACCACATTGATATTGAAAGGGTCCACAGGGCCTTACGACCGAGAGGATTGGCACAGGATAAACCTAGGGACGTAATATGCTGTCTTACTAGATATCCTATAAAACAGGAAATTCTGTTTAAAGCCAAGAAATTTCAGCCGCTCACTTTTAAAGATTCGGACATATTGATTCTCCAAGATCTTTTGTGGAGTACTCTGCAGCAACGTAGACTTATACAACCTTTGCTGGCGTGTATTAAAGATAAGGGCCTGCAATTTCGTTGGACCTACCCCTTTGGGATACAAGTGTCTAGAGATGGGAGATCTGCTGTGCTGACAAGTCCTGAAGAACTCCCACACTTCTGCAAATTCTGTAACATTGGAGAACCTGATCTGTCGGAATGGAAAAAGGCGGCGCTCGCCCCGGTTGTGCCGGACCTTCCCAGCAGACCGGAGTGGGAAGAATCTTCCAGTTCTAAGAACAAAAAGAAAAAAAGCAAGATGTCACCGGCGAAGAACAGCACTTCTGATGGGTGATATATAAGCTGACAGCTTTGTGTATGGGTTTGCTGGATTCCCTTTTGTACCCTAGTATCTTCAGAATGTCTCTATTATTGGTGTTTCCCCCTCTTTTTACATTGCATTTATATATTTTTTACTTTACTATTATGTTATACTTTTGCCAATTTTCCACCTGTCGGATGAAGATAATGATCTCCGTAGGGTATACCGTTGTACCACTTCCTACGGAACTTACCATATACCGGGTCAGATTCCGGGAGTGTTCGCCATTAGGCACTCCACCCCCCCAGGGGTCCCAACAGGCTAGTCCTGTTTTCTTTTAGCCACTTGGATTTTAGGCTATATTACCCCAATTGGACAGACGGCGAGGACCGCCATCTTCTTATTTTTGGTTTTATTTTTCTTTTTTTCCTCTTTCTTGATGGTTCAATGTTTATATGTTCAAACTGTTCATGTGTTTTTTGCTGCCAGGTTGCCACCTATAATACCTATTGCTGACTTACCTATCAGAATGTATACGGAACACTTACCTGTTTCAAATGGATGAGTTGAAAATAGTCTCCTTAAATGTTAATGGGTTGAATGTGCCTGAAAAAAGAAGTGCCCTAATTAGGGAAATGAGTAGACAGCGAACTCATGTGCTATTGTTGCAGGAAACGCATTTTCTAGGCTCGGAGGAACCGCTGCGGAAATTTAAAGATTATTCGCAATGGTTTTTTAGTAATAACCAGAGCACTAAATCCAAGGGTGTGGCTATTGGTATTCATAAAAGTGTTGATTTCCAGTTATCAGATATACTACTTGATGAAGAGGGCAGATTTATTTTTGTCAAGGGCTTGCTTTTTCATACGCAATGTACGCTAGGCAGCATCTATTTGCCTAATCACAATCAGGCCACTAGCCTTATTAAAATTTTGACCAAAATTTTAGCGAAGGCATGCTGCTTATAGGGGGAGATCTGAATTTGACCTTAAACCCTTCTATTGATACGTCTAAAGGCGTGTCTTCTATACCACATTCAGCTATTAACAGAGTGAGAAATGCTCTGAAACAAAAACGTTTATTAGATGTCTGGAGATGTTTGCATGGCAATGAGAGGGACTATACTTTTTTCTCCCATGCCAAGCAGGCATACTCTAGACTTGATTATATTCTGATCTCTCAATTCCACATTGAGTGGGTGTCCACTGCTTTAATTCATGATATGATTTGGTCCGATCATGCGGCTGTGCAAATTGTATTGAGACTCCCGAAATAAACAAGGCCAGCCTGGAGATGGACACTGAACAAAACACTGCTAGATGACCCAGACTGCTCTAGGGAAGTTCAGGAAAATTTAACCACGTATGGGGAAGCGATTTGTGCAGACCCGGCCTCGTTGAGTTCGAAATGGCAAGCCCTAAAATGTTTGGCCAGGGGGATCTTGATCAAACATGGCGCGAGACTTAAAAGGCTGAGACAACACTCCCTTCAAATTCTCCTTGATGACATACACAAGTTGGAAAATCAACACAAACTGAGTCAATCTGATAGTGTTTTAAACCGCCTTACCTTAAAAAGAGTAGAACTGCATCAGCACCTAAATATGCAGACGAAAAGAATTGCGGCGAGAGTTCGCCAAAAGTTTTTTGAACATGGTAACAAGACTGGTAAGCTTTTAGCTAGAGCGCTTAGGCACAAACAGAATGCTGCTCACATCAGGCAAGTTAAAGATGCCAATAACAAAATTCAATGGGCTCCTCGACTCATAGCAGAGGCATTCAAGTCTTATTATGAGCAACTGTATAACTTGAGGCCTGGTTTGGATAGCCATAGGGCAGTGCTCCGAGATAAAATTAATGCCTACATGAAGGCAAATGCACTACCGACTTTCCCTGATCAATTGCTCGTGTCATTAGAGGGTCCTATCCTCCAAACTGAAATAGAAGAGGCAATTAAAAAACTGAAACTTAATAAAGCCCCCGGACCGGATGGCTTCACGGCCAAATTTTACAAAAAATGGGAGAAAACTCTTATCCCCATTCTCCTTCCTTTCCTAAATGATATCTCTGGTGAGAACCCCGTTAATTCAGAGTTTCTATTGGCTCATATCTCTTTGATCCCGAAACCTGATAAAGACCACTCCATATGCAGTAACTATAGACCAATATCCCTCTTGAATTTAGATTTGAAAATCTACACGACAATTCTCGCACAACGTTTACAGCCCATTTTGCCTCACTGCATACACAGAGACCAAGTGGGGTTTGTGCGGGGTAGGGAAGCGAAAGAAAACACGATAAAAGTGGTGAATTGGATTCAGTGGTCCGTTCGACAAAAGGTGCCTTCTCTGCTTCTTTCAACGGATGCAGAGAAGGCATTTGACAGAGTTAGTTGGGATTTTTTAGAACTGGCATTAACGAATATGGGCATCCCTCGATTATTCGTAGACAAGGTATTGGCAATTTACACGACCCCTTCTGCACAAATTAGAGTGAATGGGATTCTTTCTCCGCCGTTTCGTATCCGGAACGGGACAAGGCAGGGATGTCCGCTTTCGCCCCTGCTATATGTCATCTACATGGAATATTTACTTGTAGCAATACGGAAAAATGTCGATATAGGTGGTCTATCCATACATGCATTTGAACAGAAGGCAGCTGTGTTTGCGGATGATCTTTTGCTTGTTGTGTCTAACCCGATTATATCACTGCCAAATATCATCAAAGAATTGGAGACGTATGGTCTTCTATCAAATTACAAAGTTAACATGGGAAAATCTGAAGTTCTTTCGCTTACTTTGCCGGCCCCGCTCAAACTTCAATTGCAATCTGCCTTTCCGTTCAAATGGCAAGAATCCGAGATAAACTATTTAGGGATTAAGTTGACAGCTGACCTTCACAAGTTGTTTGACCTTAATTATTTGCCTTTATTTGAAGAAACCAAAAAACTGGTCTTGGAGTGGTCCAGGAAAAACTTTACTTGGAAAGGGAAAATTAACAGTGTAAAGATGACTATCCTACCTAAATACATCTATTTATTCTCTGCCCTGCCCATCCCGGTGCGTAGAACCTACTTCCAGCAGTTGCATACAGTTCTCTTTTCGTATATATGGCAGTCACCTAGAGGTCGAATCAATAGGAAATCTCTATTTCTACCTAAACAGAGGGGAGGGGTGGCTATGCCAGACTTTGAGACCTATTACCAAGCGGCGACACTAACGAATTTACTAGAGTTTGGGAGGGAACCCGCTGATCTACAATGGCATATTTTAAGCAACTTAGGGTCGCGAGGTATGCTGAAAAGTCTACCCTGGATACATAGAGAAAATTTGCCCCCGGAGGTTAAGGACCATATTTTGTTGGACAACTGTTTGACGATTTGGCATAGCGTGAATGCTAAATTTGCCCTTGCACCCTTTCCCTCACCTCTTATTCCTCTCCATAATAACGCCGAATTTACCCCAGGGATTCTAGATCAAGGTTATGCCACTGCTTAATTTCTTCCACAGGCAGATAGCTTTCATTTTACTGTAGGTGTCATGCTCATAGAGACCATTCTAACATTCCAATAACAAATTAATTACTTTCCACAGGGCAACGTTGCTATTGTATATTCCAATATTTGTGGACAAATGTAATAGAGGGTTTGGCCTACCTGTTCCTTTCAGAACACTCCAGCTTCCAGGATCCAACAGCAAAATTCTTTGAACAGAGAAAAAACATTATCTGTTTAGCAGCACCTTCCCTGGAGGTTATATCTCCTATTAAGGAAAAATTAAAGGCAAAATACACTTTTGGCTGCGGTTTCTCATTTTCTTTCAATTACATTTTGACTTTACTTTTATTTACACATACAATAGTTGCAGTGGAATTTGGTGTAACAAATATGATGACATTTACTAAAATAATGAACATCAAAACAGCACCCTCACAATATAACATCAGCATTTGAAAAATAGTGAGAACTTACAAAGTACCGTATATCCCAAATGTCAGAAAAACATTAGTTATATGTGATAGAATGAGAAACAGTTTGTAAGGAAATTACATATATCTTTGACGGATCTGCCCCATATTTGTTAAAAAGAGAGACTGAGGGCTTTTTTTTTAATAAAGTGTGAAGTTAGAGCTCACCACTATCTATCCATTTATATGGGATTGTTAGAGGCATATTTAACAATGGGTAAAAGTTGGAGTTCACGTTTGATAAAACTGCCTCTAAAAATCCCATAGTAATAAACAGAATGTGGCGAGCTCTAACTTCAAACTTGGATAAACCTGCCCATCTAAGTATCCCGCTTTTTGACAGTCACAGTGAGCTTATGAAGAAAAGTTACATATACTATCTGAACTTGCCCAAATAATTAGAAAGTTGATTTTTTTTGCACAGAAGCACGTGATTCCACAGATTGAAAGGGAAACCATGATATTTTGATTAACCATTTCCCACCCTTCTTTGCTTCACAGGCCTCTGCTTTCTATAGTGGGGGATACACAAATTCTCTGGAAATGAGAGGACCTTCAAGTTCCAGAATCCATCATTTCACAATAGAACACAGTGAGGGAGGGGTTGCATTACACTGTGAACCTAAGAGGGAATGGTTTATTAGAGTATCATGGTTTGCGGAATCAGGTTATTTGTATAGAAAAAAAACACATTTAAACTTATTTCTGAATGTTCAGATTGTGTTTATGCCCCTTTACTACATAACTACATAACCCCAACTAAATGAGCTCATTTAAAAAAAGGGAATATATTTTCCTTTAGAGAATTGTGTTATTGAACTCCCAGAATGCAGGCAATAGAAAAGGTGCTCACTGAAATGGGGGTAGTCAATCCCCCACCCCCACTGAGCAGCTCCATGTAGAAATTTGTGACATTCTGGATTTAATAACTTTCAAACTTTTATTTATGACTGGTGTTTTGGAGTCGGCATATCTTGTCAATGACCTAATTAGGGATGTAGCGAACTGTTCGCCGGCGAACTAGTTCGCGCGAACTTCGACTGTTCGCGTCCGCCGCAAGTTCGCGAACGTCGCGCGACGTTCGCCAATAGGCGTTCGCGTCAAAATCGGTCGCCCATTCGACCATTCGATCGCTAAAATCGAACGATTTTCGTTCGATTCGAACGAAAATCGTTCGATCGAACGATTAAAATCCTTCGATCGTTCGAATCGAACGATTTTCGGATGATCGAAGTTCGCGAACAGTTCGCGAACAGTTCGCAAATTATGCCGGTGTTCGCGAACGGCGTTCGCGAACACATCGGCGGCGGTTCGCTACATCCCTAGACCTAATACAAACTTAAACCCTTATAGAATTGTATATATCTTTGTGTTAACAATGTCACATTCTATGCTAAGATCTTTCTGCAAAAACATATAATCTTGGTTCCTGCCTGTGCCCTGTGCACCTTAACATCCCATCACTGCTTGGGCTTTTCTCTTGACAGCAGGTCACAGGAAGGCACAATCTCCTCTAGACCAGAAGTCCTGACTCTTGAACACTGAAATAGAATTGTTCCCCCCTTTGACTTTTTGCGGTATCCATGAACACACACAAAAGAAAGAAAACATCCTATCATCCTGCCTTGCAGACAGCTTGAAAAGTCAGTTGAACAGCTTCTGTATCAAAAAGACGTTGCCTTTATTGTGTTTGTTTCTGAGAACATAGTTTTGTCAAACAACAGGGGGTCTTTACGTTCTTATGTGTCTTCCTTCAATACATTTCCTTAAGACTTGTCGTAACACTTGTATGGGGGAAAAATGAGACAGCGTAGGCATCAGACTTTTATCTCACTTCTTTTGTCTCCTTTCCCCTTCCCCAGCCTTTTAGTGCAATCACAGAGGTAAGTAATGACTTTTAGATGAAACTGTATGATAGCACTACAACTAATAAAAGCATTTAATCCTTTCCTGCACAGGTACAGAATGGCCAAGAAAGTTATACATTTAATTTTCAACAAAATGGAAATCTGTTTAACCCCTTGCAAATCCTGTAGATAAAATAAACATTTAGTTGAACCCAATCTTTAAAATTATATTTGAACCAAATTCTATTAAAAATAAATAGATAAAAGACCTATCTAGGATTCATTCTCTGTATTACTTGGGATGTGCAAGCTCCGAAAATTGCCCAACCACCTTTGCACTGGTGCTGGAATAACATTTTAATATTATTTAAACCAACTAGAGTCCCTAATCTTAAATTAGTATATTGTAAAAAAAAACAAAAAAAAAACACATACAATGAAATAAGCTGATACCGGAGGGTATTTAACATTTAGCATTTAATGACAAAGCAAAAATAAATACTGTGTAAGCTTCCTTAACGCTGTGATAACTTATCCAGGCAATACTTATGCCTACATTACTAGTACACTAGCGGTAGATATACTTTTCAAAACCTTAGGCAACTTTCAATTTGGGTAAGATATCACTATGAGATAGTGATATATGTTAGTATAATATCATAACTACAGAATCTCTGAATTTAGTGGTAATCTAAGAAGGGCCGGATTTGCATTCACTGCGCCCCGAGGCCTTGTGGTCCTAGCGCCCGCTGTCCGAGGGTATGTGAGGCAGAGAAAAAACACTATAAACAAGGTAAACCTAATAACCCCCCCAGCATACACAATAACCCCTCCACAGTGTAGCAGCATAAAAAATGTGTACTTTCCCCCTTGAATCACACCTGCTAGAGCAATATGAGAAATTATTGTTCATTTACAAATCTCTTAGTGCTTTGTATTAAAGCTATAGTTGTAACGATCTAGTGGAATTTTTCTCCTCAAAAATGCAGAAGCTGCGACAGCAGTGATGTCCTCTTGCAAGAAATTCTTATGCTTAATATGTTTTATACCTATTGTAGTCAATAAATCACTTCTATCACCATTTGACTTTTTGTAAATAAAATGACTAAATAACATTTACATAAGACTTAGATTTTTGCGCTGTACCTTCATGTGTGACGACTATACTTGTCTATTTACACATGGCTCTTTTCATGTTTCAGAATAGAAATGTCAGTTCTTTTAAGTAGTTTGGACATATAATAAACATACTGACAAAAAGAGGATTGTAGTGAAAGCTCCAGCCACAAGACACATACGTAAAGATGACCAGGTGCTATTACATGAGAAAATATATATTTACAAATTGGGGTTTTTCCTAAAGAAATCAATTATTTGCATCTGGAATTTTTGCTTTACATAATGCTGTGAAAGGGGAGTCTGAATGTTTATATGTATTGTTGCCTCGCAATGCTGGGGTCTTTTATTCACTAGCTTTATCGATTCTGTATGTTTTCCTTATGTTTTATTGTGTTTGTCAGGACACTTCAGGTTGATAACACATTTGCAGTTAAACCAGCTCCTAAAAGTTACTCTACTTTCAGTAGAATGGATTCCCAACCAGTATAGAAAAGTTTTCACCTCTAGTATAAGTTCTACCTGTGATATGTGATTGGAAATGTAAATTAAAGCATAGGTACTACCTACAATATATTGGGGAGTAATTTTATTCAAGATCCAGGGCCAGATGGTATTCGTCCCAGGATAGCTCTGTGATTTCCAAACCTCTTTACTTAATTTTTCAGGATTCTTTGAGGTCTGGCATAGTGCAGAGAGACTGGTGAATTGCTAATGTGGTGCCGCTATTCAAAAAGGGATCCCGTTCTCAGCCTCAAAACTAGTTAGTCTGACGTCAGTGGTAGGAAAGCTTTTCGAAGGGTTAATAAAGGATAAGATACTGGACTTCATAGCAAATCATAATACTATGAGTTTGTGCCAGCATGGTTTTATGCGTAATAGATCTTGCCAGACTAATTTAATTTATTTTTATGAGTAGCTAAGTAGAGACCTCGATTCTGGGATGGCAGACTTTGCTAAAACATTTGACACAGTGCCACACAGAGTTTTACTGATTAAATTTAGGAATGTTGGCCTGGAACATAATATTTGTACCTGGACAGAGAACTGGCTAAAAGATAGACTACAAACAGTGGTGGTAAATGGAAAATGTTCTAATTGGACCAGTTTTGTTAGTGGAGTACCACAGGGCTCTGTACTAGGTCCCTTGCTTTTCAACTTGTTTATTAATGACCTGGAGGTGGGCATTGAAAGTACTGTTTCTATTTTTGCAGATGATACTAAATTGTGCAGAACTATAGGTTCCATGCAGGATGCTGCCACTTTGCAGAGTGATTTGTTTAAATTGGGAAACAGGGCAGCAAACTGGAAAATGAGGTTCAATGTTGATAAATGCAAGGTTATGCACTTTGGCAAAAATAATATAAATGCAAGTTATACACTAAATGGCAGTGTGTAGGGAGTTTCCTTAAATGAGAAGGATCTTGGGGTTTTTATAGATAACAAGTTGTCTAATTCTGGGCAGTGTCATTCTGTGGCTACTAAAGCAAATAAAGTTCTGTCTTGCAAAAAAAAGTGCATTAACTCAAAGGATGAAAACATAATTATGCCTCTTTATAGGTCCCTGGTAAGGCCTCATCTGGAGTATGCAGTGCAGTTTTGGACTCCATCCTTAAGAGGGATATAAATGAGCTGGAGAGAGTGCAGAGACGTGCAACTAAACTGGTTAGAGGGATGGAAGACTTAAATTATGAGGGGAGACTGTCAAGGTTGGTCTTGTTTTCTCTGGAAAAAAGGCACTTGCGAGGGGACATGATTACACTTAACAAGTACATTAGAGGACATTATAGACAAATAGCAGGGGACCTTTTTACCCATAAAGGGGATCACTGTACCAGAGGCCACACCTTTAGACTAGAAGAAAAGAACTTTCATTTGAAGCAATGTAGGGGGTTCTTTACAGTGAGGTCAGTGAGATTGTGGAATGCACTGCCGGGTGATGTTGTGATGGCTGATTCTGTTAATGCATTTAAGAGTGTCTTAGATGATTTCTTGGACAGACATAATATCAAAGGCTATTGTGATACTAAATTCTATAGTTAGTATAGATATGGGTATCTATAATTTAGGGAGAGGTTAGATATAAAGGCATAATTCTACCTGTATCTGACGATTCAGCACTAACAGTGGCCGATGTTCATTTGCCTTTAATGGCACCCGATCATAATTTTCCAGCCAACCCGATCTACGAGCCGACTGATACAAGTCTGCCAATATCAGTCGGCTTGTCTCGTGCCATAGAAGCATGAATATAATAATAATAATAAAAAATAATAATAGCAACAGTTTAAAAAGGGAATTTAGAAATGTGACTAGATCAGGAGTGAAGGTACTTGCCCTCTCCCCTGCTGTATTAAACTTTATGGGGTCAGTTGTATGCAGGAAACCCATATATTACACTTTTTAGTCTAAAAAAAGAACAAGCCATTTAACCTGACAAAACCCAGAGCACATTTAGTTTTAACTTGAAGCTTTTCTGTGTTGCTCCTCTTAAAAAAAAACTGTTAATTATTTTCCCTAGGGCAGTTCTGAGCAAAATATGGCAATTTATTTAGTTTAATTGGTGCAATGATTTTATATGATAGATTCCATGTACCTGTTGAAACAGCTGCTGAAAAACACTTATCTTGAAAATATAACATTCAGGAATCACCATGTAGCCGTGTAGCTATTTGTTCCTTGGATCAAATTCTGACACTGTACATTCCTTCAGTTTCTAACAGGGAGATGCCTACAAGCTGCATCACGATTCTCTAAAGCTTCTGCTTAGGTCTTAAAACTGGCAGTGTAGACTAATAAACGTTTAACCTTTCTGACCCCTGACATACCTGACTCTTTTAGTAAGTCTGTTTATTTAAGGAAACATTTCATACATAATTAAATTTTCAGGCATGGACGGATGACTCTTCCCAATGAATCATTTTGAAAAAGAACATTTGCACATACCAGTAGCCGGTGTGTGAATTATTATGTAAACATCACAAATAAGTATTTCGTTTAGAGAATGTTGTGTCCATCACTTCGGCATATCATCCTTTTCTTTTAGCCCTAGAGCTTGAAAGAGACTTGCTTCCATTTCCTTTTACCAAGATAAAGCACTGAAAATATACTTTGCTCTACTATCTAAAATAGGATAGGACTGATTGCAGTCAAAGATTGTGCAGAATAGCTTCAGCAGACCACTCTCCTATACATAGATGTATTGACATACAGCTGATAGCCTAACTGGACAAAGAATGCATTACCAAGTGGTTCCTTCCCCTTTCAAGTCTATAAGACAGGGAATGTTAAGTGTAATGACAATGCATTGGTGAATAGGCTGGGTCTAAATAGCATGCACATCAATCATCCTTACAACAAATGGGCAAATTAGCAGTGTGTCAATGTGATATGTAAACAAATGTTAAAGTGGGTTGAATAATTACCCAGTTGAGAAGGGGAATGTTTAGTTTGCCAGCTATCCTACTGATATGGTATAGAGATGTAAATCTTATCATGCCAAACACACAAAAAAGTCCAGAACAACATAAAAAAAAGATTTGTATATTTAATAATACAAATTCTCTTTACATTTTTCTTCCACTTTTGATTCGTCAGTTATTCTGTTCTAATGCAAATTCATCATGAAGATGAGATGCAACTTCCTGCCAATGCATCACACACTAGCCAATACTGTGTGCTGGCAGATTAAAAGTTCAAGCCTGCCAAGTCAATGAACCAGTTGATATTCCTATACATAGGTATCAGTCTGGATTATTTGGCATATATTTATACTGTATGTATCAGGACATGCATGGCGATCTTTATCTTTCTAACATATTCTTGTCTATCTCTTATCCTAATCAATCCACTTTTCATATTCAGCTTAGTGTGGGAGTGCTCTTTGTTCTGTACATCACCTTTTTTTCCATGCATATTTATTTAGACACCCTTTTCACTAACCGTTAATGAGTAAATAGAGATCTTTAAGAGCCTCCAAGCAACAGTATCTCCACCTGTAACAATCACGCCACCTTAAACTAAACCTTTCCTTTATTTTTTGCTTCTGATGGCATGTTAATTCTGCCTGTTAATTCAACATGCTGCTTGGGACTCTTGACCATTCATTGTCTAATTATAATAATACAACTGCAATAGCCTGATGCCTTTTCCTTCATAATATAGCAAATTTCGGTCCCTTTCTCTTTCAAACATCTATTTAAACATTAATCCTAGCCTGTATCCTATACACCTGCATGCATCCTACTGCTAACAGCATCTCAGATTCCCACCTCCCCCTCTCAGTCATTGTAAACAGTGCTACATGAATTTTCGTGCTCTCCCATAAGAGAGAACCTGTTCTAGCCCTGTTCAAATATTTATCATGGCTGCCTGTCAAGCAAAGGATGACTTACAAAATCCTTCTGCTGACTTTCAAAGCCCTTAACTCCTTTGCACCTGTATCTATCATACTGTATCTATCATCTTTTCACAGCACTCACATGCGGAGGCACATTTATCAAGGGTCAAATTTCTAATTCATGTGAGTTTTTTTTAAACTCCCTAAACTTCCATAAATTCTAAATTCGACCAATCAAAATTTATTATTAAAGAGTCTGACAAATTGAAATCACTGGATGTCAGGAAGACTGCAAACATCTCCAAAATGATAAGAAATCGATTAAAGGTGTATTTGGAGACCAAGTTACTCTGAAAGTATATAAATGTTATTTTACATTAAAAATTATCCATTTTAAACCCTGGCCAGCCAGGAACCCAACATATAACAATGTAAATACATAAAAGATTATTTTCGAAATGATTCAGGTAGGTGGTCACTTATTTAAAATCACAGTAATAGGAATTTTCCAAAATCTTCTAGGTTGCATTGAGTGATTCCCCCAGTCTTGCAACAAAAATTATGTAGAGCAAAGTTGGTGTGAGTTCTCCAACTTGGGAGTATTATTGTCAGGCCCGAAGGCTCAATAACGGACCAAGGAGGAAGCTTGCAGGTTTCCAAACACAGTTCGCAGTACAAGATGGGGTCAAGAGAAAGAGTAGTCAGCCAGGCAGAAGATCGGTTCAGGCAGCAGGTAGTCGTAAACAGGAACAGGCAGAGGTCGGTAACAAGAATTCAAAACACGATAATAGCACCCAGGAACACAATGAAGTAGAACATATACACGGGCAAAGGCAGAGAGTCTCAATTGGCTTTTTAAACTAATCGTTGGTGCCGAAATGTGCGCAGTGACGTCATGCGTCACGTGCTGACGCTGTACGTTTTGGCGCTGGCGCAAATTCGCTGCGTCCAGACGAGGCGCCATTGTTGATTTCCCACGTGGCCTGCCCTGGGCGCCGCCATTTTGGACTGAACGCCGGCGGGAATAGACGCGCTGGACCGCGCTCCTTACAATTATGGTGTGAGTTATAGTTCTCCAATTTGATATTCAAGTGAGAGGTAATTTTCCCAAATGGGTTGTCAGGTTTATTATGTGGAGATATATGTAGAGAAGGTTACAAAGGGGTTAAATTGGGCGTCCCCCACACCCCCTCTCTTTCCATCTACACATGCCCCCTAATAATAGACCAGATCCTGCGTTCCAGTCTTTCCTCATGGGTACAGTTGGGCACGATCACTTAGTGACAGGTTACTTAGCGCTGGATCCAATAGCCATGAGACAATGATGTCTCCACTTTACAGATACCTCTTTCTGAAAATCCAAAATGGCGCGTGATGTGTTTCAGAGCGTGTATTCCACTGCGGAGTGCTAAACTCTGAATTTGCTTATTTCACAATATCACAATAATAAGTTAACTCGGAGTTCCATGACTTGTATAATATGGTCGTGAAACTCCTCTGTAACTTATAATATCCTTATAATTTACAATAGGGGGTACTTTATTCACTATATATATATATATATATATATATATATATATATATATATATATATATATATATATATATATATAAAACATTTTTCAATATTTTCTACAGTCATAAAAGAGACTGTAGAAATTATCTCTTGACTTTTGCAACAGAAAACTCAGGTGGCTGAAGATTATTGACAAGGTGTTAAATTGCAAGTCACGCAGATAAAGGGAAATCAGAGGCATGTGTGTTTCTTTTGTCTTCACTCACGCAGACTGAACATTTTAACAGGATTGGTAATTTATAGCAAACTATATAAAGCTGATACTATTTCACTTTACATTTGAATTAACACTGAACTGATAAAGTATATGTGTACATGCATTTGTGCAGTGCTTGCAATGAATTACAAGATATAAAATCTATATTTGGCAACAATAGAACCACAATTTGCTTCTTTTCAGGCACTTGTCATTGCCAGGGTCTCTAGATATGAAGACATAGTCACAATACCATGGCAGGTGGGAATATGCCAATGCTGCCATCTTTGTAGGACATGTGTTGACCTTTCTCATCTCTCATCTTTCTCGTGTCAACATCCTTTCTATTGCAAGTGAAATCCCCTGCAGCCACATCTATCTTACTACTAGGAAAATCTCTTTTGCGCACCATGAAGTTTCTGATTTATTCCTAGATAACAATGATGGGTTCAAACATTCTTCCAACTGCATTGTCTTTTCTTGCAACTCCACGACAATAGATTTTTTTCTACAAATAAATAGTTCCAATTATTACCAGAAAAAAAGGACAAAAACCGCATTATAGAAAATTAAAGATATATAATATGTAAACAAATCTTAATTAACAACATAATTGAACTTTTGATACACTTTTTGTTTGTATTTACATTTTATATATACTGTAATCACATTTTGTGGTGTGTTATCTATGCACCTCATTCGTTAAATCTGAAAATGTGTTTGTGTGGAGTTTATATATGTAATTGTTTGCTGCATCCTGCTTATGCACTTTTCTATAAAAAATATTTGTGTGTGTAGGGACCACATGGGACCCATACAAAAAGAGAAAATAGTTTTATGTTTGTACATTTTAAGATTCCACAAACTTTGCTAGGGTCGTACCCAAGGTGATATGGGTAGCAATTAGCAAATGTAAATAAGGCCTTAACATCAATAATACAAACAAAGTTTACAGTATTTTTGCTGCAACAATATCTAAACAAAAATATCTAACAACTTGCTGCAGGGTTCAATAAAGAGTTTAAGATGGCAACAATGAATCATAAATTCTGGCCTAAATGAAATCCATATGTTTCTTTGAAAGAAAGTAAACAACATGTAATACCTGATAATCACTTATTAAATACTTTCAGTGCAGGTATGAATATCAATAATGCCACACATAAGGCCTCCCACTCTTATACTTGTCATCCCATTGACTGATACACCTGACCTGACTAATTTGATGAACAAATATAATGTTTGTAACTCATTTAGGACTTGTGTGAAAAAAGATCGTGTTTTAGGTCATATTTATCTAGAGATCTGGATAATTAAAACAAATCACACATTTTCAAACTCTAATCTCTACTGCCAAATGCTTAGAATTATGTTTTACTTTGTTAACAAAATTATAATTTGATGTCCACAAAAACTTCAGTTTATCTTAGCACTTCTTGAAAAAATACTCAATATTGATGATTAAATTGTGGTAAAGGGGCACCTGGAAGCGCAATTTGCTTTCTGTTTTTTTTGCAAAAAACAAAATTATATCTTACCCCTTATTTATTACATGCAGTATAAAGTAGGTGAGCATTTACAGTTAGTTTGCAGGGAACATACAAGTGCTGTAAGAGGAGTGACTGTGAATTGGTTTATTGAGATTTGATTCAACACAGTCCTTGATATACTTGTAATGTCATATTATCATGTATGATTTAAGTTGTTATGAGATAAGGAGCACTACTTTAATAGGGAACTTAAACCTAAATAGTCTGAAAAACACCAACTTTCATCTTCAGCAAGGACAATGCTTTATTATTATTGGGGGGTGTGATGAGTCGAACTGGCAATGGTTTTCTTTAGTCATGAAGAAACATCCTCCTATGTTTGTAGCTTGTATGAACAGATTCCATAAAATAAAGAATAATTGCCTTGGGTTAAAGGCTGTGCTAAAATGCATTTCTATCAGTGTGCTTCTTAGTATTCTTCTCACAGGTCAAAGGGTTATCACTTTCCTGGTCTTTTAAGATTTGTATATAAATGTAATGCTAAATGGCTGTTATGGAATAACATAAATAGAGATACTTGACCGTTTGTAGTTAACATTGTTAATGTAAAGATTCACATGTTATTAAAGAAATTGAATGTCAAATGAATATTGTTATTTATTATATGTATATATATATATATATATATGTATATATATATATATATATATATATATATATATATATATATATATTTGTTGTTATTTCATGAAACTCTGATTGCTTACATAGAGTGTTAAAACGAGGAAACAAGGTAATGAAAAATAGCATGCAGTTTATAAGTAAATATTTAGAAGTCTTCTTATATATATATTATATAAAGCATAAAAATTCGGCGGCACTCACGCTATAAAAAAAACAAAGTGCCTGGGAGCAGTAAAATATAGAATTAACTAACAACAATGTCCACACTCTCAGGTCTTAGAAAGTGCAAAAGTTATTTATTAAAATGAACTGACGTTTCGGCTAGCACTCTAGCCTTTATTACTTTGATAAAGGCTAGAGTGCTAGCCGAAACGTCAGTTCTTTTTAATAAATAACTTTTTCTAAGACCTGAGAGTGTGGACATTGTTGTTAGATTATATATATATATATATATATATATATAATCTAAATATATAAAATATAAATATAGAAATAAAATTTATATATATATATATATATATATATATATATATATATATATATGTATATTTATATATGTGTATATATTATAACACACACACATAAGTGTTAGTATTCGTTCATTTACTCTGTTTGTGTGACTTCAGAATTATTTTGGCACAAACATGTAATTTAACATGCTATCTTACAGGAGAGATGGTGAATTGTCACTGCTAGCTGGTAAACCAAGAGCAGGTGAGCTCCAGTACAATTCATCCATGGAGCTTTCAGTTTAATTAAATGAATGCAGTATTTATGAGCAATATACAGTAGTTGCCAAAGCAAAGCCTCAATATATAAATAATATAAATTATTGGAAAGTGTGAAGTTGACATGCAAAACTGAAGGAAGATAAGAAAGTGAAAGAAATGACATGGCAAGAGAGGGAGAAGTAGGGCGAAGTCCGATGTAAAAGTAACAAGGAAATATAGAATATTGAAAGTTGAACTATTGCTATTTTAAAAAAATCCACTAAAGTTGCTGTAGTTGATGTTTTAAAACTCTGTTTCACAAAAAGCCTTTATTTTATTTTTCTTAAAGTTGTATATTGAATAGAATTTTTGTAAGTTTCTTAGCCCAATGTGTTTTTGCAGCTGCAACCAACCGAGTCACTGACAGATTTCATCTGCTCTAAAACTGAACATAAATGGTAAGATTCATTTATTTGCCGATGTCAACAAACAAGCACATCTTTTTGCAATTCAGTCACCAATTGTGGGCCAAAGCAGAATATTCAGTTAATTTAGCTCACTTAGATAATTATGGGGCCTATACCAACCCCACAGAAAAGGACCATTTCAACATGCCATTGAGGCCCTTGCCCAACAGGAGTTTCCAGCTTCATATTTAGCTGATGTTGAGGGGCCAAGTCTGCAGCTTTTACTGCCCAGTTTAACTGGTTATTGGTAACTTTTTGCACAAACAGTATATAGCAATACAGTTTAATGAGAGTTCCCATAAGGGCAGTTATAGAAGAAATAATATTATGAGGGCAAGAAATAGTGGTAACTGCTGGGAATGAAACAAATGGGTGACAGAACTGAACAATATAGTTTAAGGGCAGAGAAAATTAGATTATGTTCAACAAATTGGTGATAGATCATTTGAAGCTAAAAAAGGTGCCCTATTAAGGAATGTGGGTGCTCCTGGTTTCTTTCTTATATCCCATCTCATAAAGGGCCAGATTCAATTCAATGAGAAAAATGTATTTCTTGGTTTATCTTATGAATACTCAATTTAAGTCTAAGGGTGGTGACACTAAGGAAATTAGTCACCAAGTGATAATTCTTCACTACTGCGGGCAACTAAACCCCCCCCCCCCGGAAATGCCTTCCGACTGCCAAGAATGTGAAACGCTGGTGGAATGACATACGTGTCGCTTCTGTTTTTCCAAAATCACCCTTGTAAGATTAGGTGCCCACGGTAGCGAAGATTGATGGTTAGGTGGCTAATCTCCCAGTGTGCCTCCACCCTAAGGAGAAATCTGGAATTGGATACAGATATATGTTTTTCTCCTTGAATTAAATCTGGCCCAAAGTGTGTGGCAATTTCATAAATCTGTCAGAGAATAGTTCGTTTCCCACGAAATACAATTAAAACAGATTGCTCTTTATACATATTTTCTTTTTCTTCCTGAGAATACATGACAGTGAGGCACGTAGAGATAACTATTTGTCAGCAAGACAGCCATCTGAACAGTAAGACTAGAGCATGAACAAAAGATTAGTGAAACACAGCGACCAGTCAGAGCAGAAATGTGAAACTGGCATCAGAAAACAAAAGGTAGAGTAGAAAAAGTGGCAGCCACTGTAATTTAGAAAGTATCCATATAATCCCCTAATAGGTGCAATGATTTTTTCCCACAAAATGTGCTAATACAGTACATATAGTTTCCAAAGCTTAATTCTAGAATGCAAACATAATTCAATAAATCATTCTCAGGCTCTTTATCTGCATAAATCTTTAGCAGTGGAATTAGCTGTTCTACATTCCTCGGTGTTACACGGGTATGCACCTTGGGGTGTATTACATGCAAATCTGACTTTGTAAACAAATTCAATAAAAGGCCATTGTCAAAGATGAGCCAAAGAAAACAAACCAGAATTGGTAATAAAATACTGCAGTAATGGAGAGTGAAGGACAGCAAGGTTACCAGGTCAATGGAAAAATTGCAGAGTTGTGAAAATGTAGTTAGCAGAATTGCAAACATTGTATTTAAATGCAATTGCTTTGGAAGTTGTTGAGCACTACTGATTTGAACTGTCTTTGAATTTTCATTTCATCCATAAATTTATGGAAAAACACTTGCAGTTTATCATTTAAGCAAACCCAATGCACAAGATGTCTTTAAATAATAGTTGCAAACGTTGTCCCATTTTCAGGCAAACAATGAGTCGAATTTTCTAGTATTTGGTTTAAAAGTCCATTTTGAATTACTTGTCATGGGTTACTAGACCATCCTCCCAAATGGTCAATGTGCTCCAACTCTGAGAGTCTAGGTCCCAGACATGCTGGGAAACTTATACTCACTGCAGTTTTATCTGCATTTCTTTAATATTTTGCACCAATGTTTGAAAGAATTTTCAAGGAATATTAAGCTCCATTATCCCTCCTGTATAGTGCACACTGAGTTTGATAGACCAAAAAAAGCAACTTCACTGGGTTCTGTCATTTGCAGATCCCTGAAAAGCAACATTTGGTAATGTGCACTGTTGTCTCCAAATATCCTATTGTTTTAAAAACCTGGCAAACTGTTAAAATGATCCTGCATATCAATATGTACCTATACAGCTATAGTAGGAATCACATTTCACCAAGCCCATAACATTTTCTTACACTGGTTTAGACCCACTTCTGATCTTAATTGCACTGATTAGGATGCGGAGAACCTCACTAGTGATGGGCGAATTTATCGGCGAAGCGAAACGGCGCAAATTCGCCCATCACTAAACCTCACCCTATTTTCATTCTATATTAACTACATTTAATTTCAACACTGGATCAATTCATTTCTAATTATTTCTGTTCTCTTTTTACAATTTCAATTATCCAGAGTATTCATGCATCAATGTTTATGTTTATTATAAGGTGCGTTGTTTTGTCATCTGTATCTTTATTTGTCATTTTCCAGTTTAAAATGCCCATTTGAATCTTAGGGGCAAATTCACTAAGAATCGAAGTTGCGCCAGGCGCAACTTCGCCGCTCTTCGCCGCACTTCGCCACACTTCGCCAGGCGAATTTTCGCCAGCGCTCCGCAATTCACTAAAATGCGTAGTTGCGCACAGGGGTAGCGTAAGTTTGCGAAGTTGCGCTAGCGTTGTTTTGCTATATAAAGCGAAGTTGCGCTAGCGAAGGCTAATTTGCATACGGCGCGAAATTCAAATTTCAATGGAGGAACACGTATCTGCACTACAAATGCCTAGAAAACCTTCAAATCTGCAAATAAAAATTTTATTTTGCCCTACACATGTGCCCACTGTCTAGGTAAGTTTCCATGAGTCAGGAAAAGTAGGGGGGAGGAAGGGGAGCCCCAAAAATTTTTTGATCTTTTTCAGCCTATCAGCCATCATGTAGAAAACACGCCAGCGTTTTTTGGGACTTAGAAAAAATTTTGACTTTTTTTGAAACAATCCCTATCTACTCTATTGCGCTTCGCCAGGTCTGAGGTGGCGAAGGAAGTCTAGCGTAAAAGGTAGCGTTCGCTACACTGCGCAAGTTAGTGAATTTGCGTAGTTTCGTCGCTAGCGAAAATTCGCCTGGCGTAAGGTTGCGAAGTAACACTAGCGAAACTACGCCAGCGTTCGTTAGTGAATTTGCGCAGTAGCGAAAATGGCCAACGCTAGCGAAAAAACGCTAGCGTTCGGCACTTCGCGCTTTAGTGAATTTGCCCCAATGTCTTTGTACTGTTCTGGAAATTAACTCTACAAGACTTTCAGGAGCTAAGCATCAGAAAAATATAGATGACCTCAGCGATGATAGCATAGCCTCAAACCTCTATATTTGTTGGCTTCCTTTCCTTTTCCTTCAGTCCTTCCTGGTGTAATGTCTTTGTCCTACAATTCATACTTTTACATTATGGGGCAGATTTATCAAGGGTCGAATTTCAAAGAGTAAAATACTTCGAAATTCAACCATCGAATTGAAATACTTCGACTTCGAATATCGAAGTTGAAGTATTTTTCACCGAATTTGGACATCCTGTGATCAAAGTAAAATCTAACGATTCGTGCGATTTTAGCGTACGATCGAACAATTTTACTTTGATGTGTAAAGACTTAGAAAATGGTTGTAGAAGGTCCCCATAGGCTAACATCGCACTTCGGCAGGTTTAATTTGGAGAAGTATTGAAGTCGAAGTTTTTTTAAAGAGACAGTACTTCGATTAACCAATGGTCGAATATTCAAACTATTTTTACTTCGAAATGAATTCAAAGTAAATTTGAAGTCGTAGTATCATATTCGATGGTTGAAGTATCCAAAAAAATACTTTGAATTTCGAATATTTTTACTTCGAAAATTCCCTCGAATTCACTTTGACCCTTGATAAATCTGCCCCGTACGTGACCAAAGTATTTAAAGGGGTTGTTTACCTTTGAGTTACCTTTTAGTATGATGTAGAGGAGGATATCCTGAAACAATTTGCAATTGGTTTTTACATTTTATCATTTGCAGTGTTTGAGTTATTTAGTGTTTTATTCAGCAGCTCTCCAGTTTGCAGTTTCACCCATCTGGTTGTTAGGATTCAAATTACCATAGCAACCATTCATTGATTTGAATAAGAGGCTGGAATATGAATAGGAGAGGAACTGAAAAGAAAGATTAGTAATAAAAAGTAGCAATAACAATACATTTGTAGCCTTATAGAGCATTTGTTTGGGGTCAACCCTTTTGAAGGCTGGAAAGAGTCAGAAGAAAAAGGCAAATAGTTCAAAAACTATAAAAGATAAATAATGAAGACTAGTTGAAAAGTTGCTTATACCATACTAAGGGGCACATTTACAAAGCTCGAGTGAAGGATTCGAATTAAAAAAACTTCGAATTTCGAAGTGTTTTTTGGGCTACTTCGACCATCGAATGGGCTACTTCGACCTTCGACTACGACTACGACTACGAATCGAACGATTCGAACTAAAAATCGTTCGACTATTCGACCATTCGATAGTCGAAGTACTGTCTCTTTAAGAAAAACTTCGACCCACTACTTCGGCAGCTAAAAGCTACCGAAGTCAATGTTAGCCTATGGGGAAGGTCCCCATAGGCTTGCCTGTGATTTTTTGATCGAAGGATATTCCTTCGATCGTTGTATTAAAATCCTTCGAATCGTTCGATTCGAAGGATTTAATCGTTCGATCGAACGAATAATCCTTCGATCGTTCGATCGCAGGATTTGCGCTAAATCGTTCGATATTCGAAGTCGAACGATTTTAGTTCCTAGTCGAATATCGAGGGTTAAGTAACCCTCGATATTCGACCCTTCCTACATCTGCCCCTAACTGTTTCATGCCTTCTAAGTTTACAATCTCCAAATTGTTTGAGCAAGTACAACAGATTTATACCAAGTCATCAATGCTGGGGAAAGGAATGATCTTCTACCTGAGTTCATTTGGATAAATGTAATTAGTTGGTATAGCCTGACATGGAAGCCAGGAAAGCCACTAGTGATAAGCAAAAAGTTATTGTACTATATTATATTCCCTTGCTGTCAAATAATATCATTATATAAATGTATTATAAAAAACAAGATAACCCTGAAACACTCTCATGACTAATCAAGGAGAAATGCAGACACATAGGAATTGCAAATGAATCGCAATTAGTGATAAGCAGTAAAGCTTGTCATACAGAATAAATGTTATATTAAAATATTTATAACCAATTTCTTGATTGAATGTCAGGGTAGACTGTTTTCTCATAATCACAGATTAGCTTCGTTTTACCATCAGCTTTATAAATGTTAAAACATAGGATCCAATCTTTAAAAACAAATTGTATAATATGTAGCAAAGGCTATTATGTGGTGTTTTGAACAGTCTGCATTATGTCCAGAAAGAAACAGAGGATACTGAGAAGTTAGTTGAATGACTTTTTAACATAGCATAAACTGCAGGTATGGGATCGGTTCTCTGGAAACCCCGAATAAGGGAAGGCCATCTCTAATAGACTCCATTAAATCCAAATAATTCAGATTTTAAAAAAAAATTATTTATTTTTTCACTGTATATTTAAACAGTACCTTGTACTTGATCCAAATACAATTAACCTTAATGGAGGCAAAAACAAGCTTTTGGGGTTTACTTAAGGTTTAAATTAGTTTTTTAGTAGACATAAAGTGTGAAGGTCCAAATTAAGCAAACATGTGTTATCGGGAGCACCCCAGATCATTCTAGATAGCAGGTCCCATACCAATGCAGGTTTTTTTATAGACCATGCATCTGTATTTTTTCTATGGTGTTATGACTACTCTTCCTTGTCTCATTCACAAGTGGAGGAAACTTGATTGTGTGCGAGGGGCCAATGAAGCAGGACGTCGGGGAAACCAAACTTGACTTGAAGTAAAACGTTGAATCTTTATTAACTCAGGTTAAAATACAATAGGAAACTGCGGGCAGAGGAACCAGCTTAACGCGTTTCGTGACCAAAGTCCTTGTCTCATTCACAAGGTCGGACTGGCCCGATGGGACACCCCTGGAAAAAACCCAGTGGGTCCAGGCCCTTAAGAGGCACCCGCCGACCCAGACCCGCTCCCCCGATCTGCCGGCCCCCAAAAGAGGACAATGATATGCAGCGTGACATGCCAGTGTTCGCGCATGCGTACAGGGCCCTCCTGAAGTTTGGAACCTGATGGGACCCCTAAAGCTCTAGTCCAACCCTGCTAATTTAAGATGCCCATGTAGGATGCCCATGAAGGAGATTTTTCCTTTCAAATGTTTTTTTTAATCCTCCATTCCGCTAAAGGGCTCCATAGACTTCATTGTATGATATAATGTTGGTATAATCTGACCTTTGAATATGCAAAATAAGGCACTACATGTAAAAAGTAGAACAGCACTGGTTTTACTATCTTTTCTGTATTTCAGATTGTTTTCCAGTATAAGTTCTATTACTATATAATAGCTAATTCTATGCTCGCAGATTCTGTATTATATTTTTAAAATTATTTTTCTGGAAGATTTCAGCGTCCGTCTATTACAGACTTACAGACAAGCTGTGTTTTGACTAAAATGTTACTTGGCCCCACAGGGCAAGATCATTGTAGGGCCTCCCAAAACAATGGAAATAAGACATTTTAGTAAACATACAGCATTGAAAATATTTATCAGTCACTGCCCCACTAAGCTCACAACACAAGGAGATTTGTAAACATAATTAACCACATAGCAATGTCAAATCAACATATATAAAAGCCAAAAATAAAGTAACGCCTATCAAAAGTAAAACAAAATGCCAAACCTCACTGGTTCATGTACATAAGTATCATATATAACAACAAAGCTACCCTTGTAAGGTGCAAAATAATGAATGCGCACACCATTAAACTAGCAAATACATCTGTAAATTGCAAGCCAAAAAGGCTACTTTGTGATGACAAGAGCTCAATAAGCATTTCACTTGCCATCACTGGATGTTCCAAAGTCTTTAAGCTGAACTGGCATAATGTTAAGCAAGAATTTTTTTACAGCTTTATCTGAGTCTCTTACGTTCCCGTTTGACTGTTAACAGAAAAGTCAACATGAGCAGACAGAATAGCGCTTCAGTGATGCACTTTCTTCTTTGAAATTTTAGCTGGATGAAGCTGGATGCTATTGATCTGATTTAAAAATAGCCCTTTAGTCAATTTATGGATGTTTCTGTAAACAGTAAGTAAGAAAGTAAGAAATGGCTTTTGAATGCAGCTCTTCTTCCCATGCTAACCATAGCTTCCACGCATGTCATTACTCTGACGTATATTTGTTTTTGTCAAACTGTTTTTTTATGAATTTGGTGCATCGCATTTAAGTGCCTGATGGTAAAAACCAGCCTCACAACATGTTGCTACCACTACCATTCTTTGCTGTAGGTATGCAAGAGTCCTGCATGCATTCATGGTTCTCTGTGACGAATGGATTATTTAATAATAAATAAGGTCATATTGTGGAGTCTAGTTTGGTTGGACTTTTTTAAATTAAATAATCAGAAAAATTCAAATATTGATAAACAACCCCTTTAATGTAGATAGGTGAAAAATAAACTGTGAATGAAACAGATCTAGTTCCCTTGGATATTATGTATCGCGACTAATGGTTAGGTACATTGGATTGCTGTTAAAGTGTTTAATTGAGTCAGGATTAGAAATTAACAAAGCCTTTTGTATGAAGTTACTTTTTTTTCCTTTTTACAATACAGGAAAAGAAACTATCAAAGGTGACATTTTTTAAAACATATTACTTTTACTAGAACAGAAAAGTTTTACCTAGAGGACACGGAAGGGAGACAAACACATATGCCCTTTGGGTCTAATTTGCTCACAGTGTCATTTATCAGTGTATTGACACTTTACAAAAATGACTGGCGTGAATACAGTGAGAAGCTGCGTCTTAAGAATGAATTTAATAGTGTGTTAAATTGCAGCACTGTACTTCATTAGGTCTCGTATAACTTTACACCTCCATATAAAGGCAGCACATCCTCTTGCCTTGCTAAGACAGGACTAGGATCACCTCATTAAGAAAGTGTGAAAGACCAGAGGCCATTCACATCTGTTTCACATGCTGTTCAAGCTAAAGGGGCATATGAAAAGCCAAACAGGTGTTAACATCTTCCCTGCTGGAATGGTGGCTGATGGTAAATGTGTTGTGCCATTATTTAAATACAGGTATGGAACCTGTTTTCCAGAATGTTTTCGACCTTTCCGTAACTTGGATCTTCATACTGTAAATCTACTAGAAAATCATGTAAACATTAAATAAACCCAATAGGCTGGTTTTGCTTCCAATACAAATTAATTATTTCTTAGTTGGGATCAAGTACAAGGTACTGTTTTATTACTACACAGAAAAAGGAAATAATTTTAAAAATTTGGATTATTTGGTTAAAATGGAGTCTATGGAAGATAATAACTGGATAATGTTTCAGGAAGGATAACAGATCCCATACCTGTACAAACAAAGCCCCCAATCCAAATAAAACATCAATTAAAAACACAGATATTAGTTCTAAAGTAACACTTTAGAATCCCACAAAAATAAAAGCTTTTTATTAAAAGGCATGGGCAGCTACAAACAGGATTCCTCTCCGCACATTGCTCATCTACACAACAGTTTGTTCTGATATTATAGATTACATAACTAATATAATGATGTAATAAGCATTGTGCAAGGCCTTAACTTCATTTGACATAATATATTTTCCTTTATGTCAGTTTTTATAAATGTTTTTTATACACGTCAAGCACATACCAAAGGAAAGTAGAATATCATACTCTTGATTCTTCAGATTCTTGTTTTCAGTAAAGTATCACATTGTTATACTCTACATCTAAGCGATAATGTACTGTGAAACAGACTTAGACTTGCTGAGGAGTTCCATAACTGTGCCTTATTTCAGCATGAAATTTAAGGGCTCGTTTAAGTCTGCAAGCACAGTGAGCAACTTGCTCTTTTCCCCACAGTGAGTTTCATAGAAGGTACTTATGTCAAAATGTAATCCTTGCACTTCCATATAGCTGCACTCAGCACCAGAGCTGACCAGAAATCACAGGGCCCTGTACGGCACATTTTCTGGGCCACCTGGTCCCCACCCACCCCCAAGCCCCACCCCATATCTTATCCACCCTACAGTAAAAAGCCCACACAGACATCAGAGCTAAAACATTAAACCCCCCTAAGCTATAAAAAGCCATTGGTAGCCAGCCCCCCTCCCACACACATGTTATAAAACCTATTGGTTAAATCCACTGGTGGCCAGGACCCCCCTTCAAGTTAAAAAAAAACATTGGTGGCAGCCCCCCCCAACAAGTTATAAAAAGCCATTGGTGATCAGGGTACCCCCCTGCAAGTAAAAAAAAATTGATTGCCTGCCCCCCCCCCCCCAAAATTTAAAAAAAAATAGCTTGCCAGGGTTTGGCTCTTAAGGTGGGCCCGGCCATGCTTCACTTACTTGATAAGCCAGGCCCCCCTGCTTTCAGTGTGCCGCAAGCTTCAGAAGAGAGGACTGGAGCTCCCATACGTGCATGATTTTTCTCCTATTCAGTTCTCTGTACCATCATTGGTCACTTAAGTCCCTGTAAAGCTGTGTTGGGATTGGATAGGCTGGAGGGGAAGATCCTACTTCACCTATCCAATCCCTGTACAGCTTTACAGGGACTTATCCTTAAAAGACCAATGAGGGTACAGAGATCTGACAAATCATGCACACATTGGAGCTCCTGTGCTCTTTTCTGAAGCTTGCAGCACGTTGACAGCAGGGGGGCCCGGCTAATCAAGTAAGTGAAGCATGGCCGGGCCCCCATAAGACACAAAAACCTGCAGCACCATAATTTTTTAATAGGATGATCTTTTTTGCCCAGAATGAAATGGTGCTGTAAATTATTTATCACTGCCTATATGATGACAGTGCTTCTTATAGCAAAACAAACAGAAATAAACTATACCTTGTAAATTCTAAAATCACATCACACAAATTACTATGCATAACTTTAAAGGTTCTATGACCAAATTATCTTTGTAGCGGTTCACTATTCTATGTTAAATGTTAATTTATCAGCCCATTCAGCAAAAAGCTAAGGTGGCACTGTTACTGTAAATGTGTTTGTTATCCTTGGAGATAGCATAATGAAACTTCCTTGATGCATTATTCAAGACATTGACTCAGGAACAGGTAGAACAACTGCAGTCCCTGTTGGTAAATGAACAGGAGGAAAAAGGATTCATCTCAAATTAAATAGCAAGTATTTAGGTAGGCATGTGGGTGATAATTAATGCATATGTTACAGCCCACTTGGGGTGTTGCATTGTACAGTAATATAATACATAAATACAAATAAGAAATATATACTATTCTAAGAGCTAATACACCGTATTTTTAGGCTATGACATTAGAGAACTCTAGTAACAGTTACCTGCAGACATTTTCTTAAATTTCTGCTGCTATTTGTGTCTCAGCAGTATTTATTCACTAAAGCAATGCCTGATTTAACCTGATGAACAAGCAGCCTACTAATAGCACAGCTCAGAATGAGAGGAGATAATTTACAGTTGTGGATCTGGGTATAAACCAGGTTACTCACAAACTGTGTATTTTCCTTCTGTGGGCTGTAGATTTAATCTGATCTATGTGTTTTTCAGTGCTGCCAAAGTGCTTTTGGTGAAGCTTTATTACTGTGGTTCCTCTGACAGGGATTTGGAGAACTTACAGTTTTCTTTATATACAATTTAGGCATATGGAATTCTGTATGGCAGATGTGCGACCCACTGCGACACTGTGTAGCCTGTTTATTTAAGACATGGGTACTGTATTTAAGGGCACAAGGCCTTAGAATGAAATGTAACCTTACTATGGCAGAACAGCTGCCATACAACAGCTAGGCTGGTCAAATCATATCTGCTTAGGACCTGCTTACTTACTCGCTTTCCTCATAATTGATTTAGCTCAATAGTTACTTTCCTTCATATACAGTATATTTCTAACATCATCCTTGATATGATTATGGGTCATACTCATCTTTCTTTGAACATTGGCAATTGGCATTCACACAATTTCCTATAGGAACTGTTTCAGCAAAAGCAAAACACTGCTTCAATTATATTTTACCATAAAGATGGCTTTGGGCCTGGCACTCAGCTACTCAGGTGCCGCCAGGACTTGCATAAGAATCCAGGGAGTAAGGACAGAACTGGGCGAAGTCCAGGCCAGGTCAGAACCAGAATCGTAAGACAAACTAGAGTCAGGGTCAAAGCAGGGAGTCAACACAAGGGACAGTACCAGGGAAGCAGGAACCAGAGAACAGCAGTAGTAGGAATCAAAGCACCTAGGAACAAGCTATCTGACCTATAACATACAGTGAATGAGAATTTTAGAGGCAGAATTTTAGAGGCAGTGAGCATCAGAATTCTTACTTCAGAAAAGTTTACACCTTCTGAGAGGACCGGCTTCAGACAATAGACAACAATTAAGGATAAGAAATGACTAAGAACTGAAAAAGGTCAAGGACAGTGGCTCAAAAGTAAATTAAAGGAGAGATTGTGCCACACACAATAATAGGGATGATACTCCATCTTACAAGTACTAATTATTTGTTATTATTTTTAATGTTTAAAGGCCCAAGGACAAAACAAGACACTAAATAGCAGGCCAAAATCCAATATGTATTGTATGTTGGAGGTTTAAGCTATTGCCTAGTCCAGATTCTGCCAATGGTTGGTCTGGCAGATGAGTAGCTAAGATTAGGGAAGAAACTTAGGAACCACTAAAATCAACCAGCAACATAGCTGGTTCTTCACAGTGAGGTTGTGGAATTAAGAATGGCTTGGATGATTTCTTGGACAGACATAATATCAAAGGCTATTGTGATACTAAACTCTATAGTTAGTATAGATATGGGTATATATAAGTTATGTGAAGGTAGGGAGGGGTGTGTGTATGGATACTGGGTTTTCTTTTAGAGGGTTGAACTTGATGACCTTGTCTTTTTTCAACCTGATTTAACTATGTAACTAAGATAACAGTGTTGCATGCAACCAGGCATTTAGGAAGGCAGACCTACAATTAGGTATTGAACCCAGGTATTTGGCATTCTTTTATTTTGAAATTAGTTACCAGACTTCAAGCATTTCACGTCACAGTGCAGTTGTATGGTGGGCAGCACCACCTCCAACTTGGAAAGGGAAGGTCCACACACAGAATGTGAAGGAGTACAACTGCAAGTAAATCCACATAGAAATTACTATAAGTGAAACATAGTAGGGTATATATCCAGTAACTTAGGTGTCATCTTGCTTCAAATAGCCTCAAATTTGCTTAAAGGAACAGTAAAGTGTTTTAAAGTGTTTTAAAGTAATTAAAATATAATGTAGTTTTACCCTGCACTGGTAAAAACTGGTGTGCTTACTTCAGAAACATTACAATATATTATATATTAGTATATTAATAAGCTGCTGTATTGCTATGGGGCAACTAAAGGAGAAAAGACTCAGGTTACAAAGCAGATAGCATAAAAGCTCTGAGGAATAGAATGGTGTTGGATCTTATCTGTCATTCGTTATTTCACCTGTTTCATTTAAGTTCTATTTCATTTGCCTTCACTGCAACACAGCAGCTTGTTTTTTTTGGTGTTACTGTTCCTTTAATTCTAAGAAACCGACCAACTGCATATAAAATTTAAATGTTTCTGTGCTCAGAGCAGAATTCTTATGGAAGTAGGTAAAAAACATGATAATGAAAACAATATGCACTGTGAACAATTTTTCAGTTGTGAGAATTGAATCATTTCGCATATTTACAATATGTTTTGTGAACGCTCAACTAGCAAAGAAAAAAAAGTAAGATATTCTATGCAGATTAATGATTTTGGTCATGTCTGTCCCACTAGTATAAATTCATTTTTAAACACACATTCCAAGCCCAGTACAAGCAGAAAATAGTAAATCTGAGTGTGAATTGTTTCTTAAGTTCCCAAAATATGCAAACTACAGTAACTGTGAAGGAATGCTATAAAGAAAAACAACAGATTGAATAGACAGAAAAGGAATACCTGTCAAGCTTGCTGCCTAAGTCTCAAAACATCCAAACAGATTGGATGTGTGGGGGCGTTTCGTGTAAAGGCAGATTTTCTAAAGGTTAATTTACAGGTAGTTGCTACTGGTATTATCACGCATAGCCTTTGTTGGTGCTCCTACAATGTTATTGAAAATAACCCAAACAGGTTATGTAGTAATTGTGATATTATCTAGGTGCATTTAACCTGAGGGGATTCCTTCAAAGCCAATAATGTTTTACTCTGTCTGCACGAATGTTGCTCAAGGGTGGTTTTTATAAGCAAACAACCTAAATACCATAAAAAGCAAGCCAAGGGAAAAATTACAGTATGCTTCACATAAGCTTTTTTTTTGTAGGTTTATCATTATTAATATTTTGTTAATAGTTTGTACCCTGTGAGTGTGTGTGTATTTAAGCAATGTGTTGTTTCTAGATTTCCCTTGATAAAGGTTCTGATGGAGACTAAAGTATCATTTCTAAGTACACTGTTTCCCAAATTAAATCCCCTTGATTGTTGGTCATGATTTTATCATTTATTATTATGTACGGTGTACTTAGGGCTATATTGGTCATGTTGGCTACAATCGGATAAGCCCACTTGGGCTTGGCTATCAAACTATGGCTAAGTTGAAAAGTACCAATAAAACACATCATGACTGAAACTGAATAAGATATGGATACATCTATGAATGCGTTTTTGTAGTACAAATAAGAACATAATGGGGGTCATTCATAAACAGTGGGCAAATTTACCCAGGGCAGTAACACATGGCAACCAATCAGATGATTGCTTTCAGTGCTAAACCTGCAGCTGGTTGAATAAAGAAAAAAGCTAAACGCTGATTGGTTGGTATGGGTTACTGCCCAGTATTTATGAACAAGCCCCTTTTTTTCTGTGGGTAATGTTAAGCTAATATGTGGAGAAAATGGTACTAAAATGTTGAGCAAAGTAAGAAATGTGAAGCAGCAGCTGCAAAATCTAAACAAAAACTTACATGGAGAAAAATAACAGGTTTCATTCTCTGTATACCTTTGGTAAGACCCGCAAAGGCTCTGACTCTGAGCTAATGTTTGGGACACCTGTGTACATAAAGGACATTATGTGGCTAAAAACTGCTCTGAGAAGAAGAAATGGAATGTATTAATACACGAGGACCTGGATAATAATAAAAAAAATACTTGTCAAATACAGTTTGTTTACATTAAACACGGGATTAGATTAATCTATACAAATAAACCCAATGTCAGCAGAAGGAATTTATGATTTTTATTGTTTTGTCTTCTGAGGACCATGCAAGAAATGCTAACCCTTTCTTTGTGATTTGAGGAAAGGCCTAAGTATTAGTAAACAAATGCCTTCTGTATTATAAGGAAATCACTTTTCAAATATCCCTTACCTCATTTGCCTGCAGTGGCAGACTGGAGGGCTCATTTATTAATGCGGGCAAAGTGCAAGGGCTCATTTATCAATGATAGCAAGGTACAAATATGCACAATTACCACAATGTACTTAACTGAGGATTTGTGCCCCTGAATTGGAGAACAAAACGTTGTAGCAGCTATTGAATATTGAGCTTCTTGCTCCTGCTTCATGGCATACAAAACAGTACATGCTCTCTCCTTTCTTGTATATTATTCAGAAGATGCAAGGAAGTAGTGTCAGGAAATTCAAAGTTCTCCAGAACCTCTAACCCATGCCTACTCAGGCCATAAATTAAGTACATGGGCCTAAGCTCTGTATATCTTGTGCAGTTTTTCAGTGTAGTCCATTTAACTACATTTAATTTCCCATTCAATTGCACAGCACAATACGTCACATATTCTATGAAAAATGAACCCAGGCAGTGAATGCTGCCAAATTACTGGGTGCTTAATATTCCTGGGCACAGTGGCTTAACTGGATATTACTAGGCCCCCAGCAAATTATTTTGTTTTACCGATATTTATTGAAATTTTATACGAATTAGCGCCTCATAGGGCCCCTATACGGACTGGGCCCCCCTTCTGCAGCCGCAGGGTCTAATTCCTCTGTAGTTACGCCCTGTCCTGTGCACAGCATTTATATGCGCAGACCACAGAAACTTCAAACTAGGATAGGGACCTCTGCCATTGACTTATAGTATACACAACCTCGACAGGTCTGAGATGGCTGATTTTCGGATTCTGGGTTTTTGGCTGCAAAGGGCTTTAATTAATCTTGAAGAATTCGAGTTTTATATTTAGAAAAAAGAAAATTGAGTTTTGCCCCAAAAAGCTTGACCGTTGTTTAGTAAATAACCCCCAAAAGATACCTATGTGGTGTATAGCATACATAGATAGTCTACTGTATTTGTGATATTCCAATTTATGGTCCAGATCAGTCCAATGCTTGCCCTCACATTTTCACTCAACAAACAGCCAGCTAGTTCTCTACAGTTCTCTAGTAACTGATTTTACTTGTATTACATTTACTTGTATTACATTTCCCATGAGTGTTCAGTGGAAAATTTAACAGTGGTATTTTGACAATATTGTTTCATACCTTTCTGTTAATCTGGCTATTACACAGATGAATGAGATAATGGCATTCCTTTGATGGCCCTGAGATTAGCAAAAATAGCAAACACGTCCAATCAAACATTGCATTTGCTGAGTATGTTGTCTGTTTGTTCCTTGATTATTCTGAGAAAGTCACATAAATGGGAGTTTGAGTTGGTGGTTAGAGCTTCATTGTAATGTAACATCATGTAATTGAACTGAATAATAGAAGTGTAGCCTCATGGGCCCCATTCACAATGATTAAAGAATGTTGTGACCTCACTGAGGTGAAAAATAAATGTCATTATATTCATATCTGTCAGGAGCAGGTTGAGGTTGAATAAATAGATCTGTATGAATTAAAGACGTGTTGCCAAATAACTATTGGAAATAAACAGCACGCTGGTCTGCTCAGTCTCTCCATTAAACAAGAAAACAATGATTTCTCAGTATACGAAACACACCTTATTTTTCAAATATATTCATATTTAGGCATTTCCAAGATGCTTCTGTAAGCATTTACACCACAAGAAAAAAGAAATACCCAGAAATATGCTGTGTATTTCTTGATGACGTAAATGTGAATTGAATGGATCTGCAATAATATCATATTGATGTAAACACATGGCCTATAATAACTTTTGGTCCGATGTGACACTTGCCTGCTAGTTCCCTAAACCCCCGTTGCAGAACAAGCCTTATAACAAACATATTGAAGCAATAATTGCTATTGTTTAATTGTGTTTAAAAAGTGTGCTACACCACTTAGTCTTTGCTTTAGTCTTTACATGATTTGCCACAAACAGTTTAGTAAAAATAATAGATCTATGTATTTGAAGTAGAGAATCTTATTTATCTATATAGGTTTTAAATTGAATAATATTGCTATCTAAGGTAAACCAATCATAAGGGCACATGTACAGTATGTCCGCAAGCCCAGTACAATTTTGACTGCAATCGCCATGTTATTTTTTTTTCCCACAATGCAAGGTTTTTGCTTTATGCCTATGATAATTACATCCCGTTCTCCAATATTAACCCAAATGAACTTGTAAATTAGATGCAGTTATTTTCAAAGACTGCCTGTCGTCCTTTCTGGTGTTTAGCGTGTAAGTGGTGCGTGTGTCGTATTATTTTGGGGCAACAGATGTGAGGCAAAGATGGCAGGAGCTCCAGGGTTCCCCTGGGTCAATAGGCATAGCAGTGCTCAGTTTGGAACTGAAGGCAGGAAGAACCGAGCAGCACTATGCTCAAATATAAGGAATTGCAAGGAGTGCATTTTGATGCAAGTGACTTAAATGAAAGTGGATTTACACACAATTGAATACAGGGAAAATGTGGCGACAGCAGCTGCACTTGTGGACATCCATGAGCCCTAAAGTCTTTAAGGGACCTATACTTCACCTCCACTGTAAGGACTCCTTGACCAATTCCAAACCACATTAACCGCAATGATTAAAAGTCAACTGTCCATCCATAGTTGCTTCCGAAACGTAGAGCTTTGCAGTAGAATTTGGGGCTATCATATCTGGCTCGTCACTTCCGGTCCACCGAGCAGGAGCATGTACACTGAGACAAGACTACAGGGCTGCTTCTAGTCTGCATACTCCTGATATGGAAAAAAAGGAGTAGTGCAACCCATATTGGCTATATATAGTAGGTACTTAACCTGTTTCAACCTCCAAGCTACAGTAGCTTGACCCAATCACCTTTCACAACCAATTTAAGATTACTATTTACACTATCCCCCATATGTAATTAATTATGCTAAGTTTAATCAGTTATAGCCATCCATAACAACCAATACGATGTTTGCTTTTCAGCAGCTAACCAGTACATTCTACCTGCAGAATGGTTGCTGAACAACTTGCCTAGTCATTCATGTGTTAGGGGCCGATTCACTAACTTCGAGTGAAGGATTCGAAGGTAAAAACTTCGAATTTCAAAGTTTTTTTTGGGCTATTTCGACCATCGAATGGGCTACTTCGACCTTCGACTACGACTACGACTTCGAATCAAAGGATTCGAAGTAAAAATCGTTTGTCGAAGTACTGTCTCTTTAAAAAAAACTTCGACCCCCTAGTTCGGCATCTAAAAGCTACCGAAGTCAATGTTAGCCTATGGGGAAGGTCCCCATAGGCTTGGCTAACTTTTCTTGATCGAAGGATATTCCTTCGATCGTTGGATTGAAATCTTTCGATTAGAAGGATTTAATCGTTCGATCGAAGGAATAATCGTTCGATCGTACTATCTGCGCTAAATCCTTCGGATTTTAGTTCCTAGTCGAATATCGAGGGTTAATTAACCCTCGATATTCGACCCTTAGTGAACCGGCCCCTTAAAGTTTGTGCCATTCCTCTAGCTGTGCTGATATAATGTTATTTCTGTAGCATCTGTGGCCCACATCTACAAAGTGGTGTCATTGTTTATGGAGGCAAGATGCCACTGTCTTTTCATATTACAGTGTTACTGTGTTCTGGTCAGAAATCAGAGGGTCCATAAGATCCTTGCAACTCTTTTGAATTACCCAAGAGATTTACAAGGTTGTAAACCATGGACTTCTAAAATGCAACCAGGGTGTAGGAGAAAATGACAGTGAGATGGTTTATGGTATACCATTTACTCATATCTATGAGACAGTCAGACAATCAAGAAATGAATGTTGCAATTCAAACCTTGAATTAACTCATTGTGTAGTTTGGCATTGTTGTGAATACAAACAAAAGCCATTCAATCCCCTTTTTGTCACTAAATACCTTAGCGCTCATCATATCGCAAAATGGTACATCTGCAACTCTGAAAATATTTGGAGCAATTGACAAATACATCAGGAATACACATGTTCCTTACAGATAAATTATGACATGCATGTTCATATTATTAATAGCACTCACTCTAAATTATTCAATCAGTTGCACTCCAACTTCCCCCAAAAAGCATTACAGCACACAGACAGGGTGAGCAAAACAATGTATCAGGTACAGTTTCTATGGTTCCTGGAGAAATCTAGCCATAACAATTTCTGCAACACAGATCATTAAGACTGCACTATATTCTTTATTCCACCAGCTGGCCTGAGCATGCTCAAGTTGTAGACTTGTCAAAAGAGCAAAACAAACCCTTTATTAAGAAATTCTGCCAAATGATACACTCTTACATCATGTGAGTAGAGTAGACACATAACTGAAGTTGACAACATAAGTTGTCCTTTAACTTATTTTAAATCATTTTCAATGCACATACTTCAACACAATTAAAGGAAAAAGAGCAAATTAAACAAGTAAAATAAAATACATACCATAATAGGGAAAAAGGAAGAAAGGAAGCAAGGGATATGGGCGGTGGAGTGATGAGGAAGGCAATGAGGGAGAAAACTCTTCACAGGGCAGGGCTTGCGGGTATCCTATAACTTTAAAGTAAAAATAGTGGTGCGCTGTTTTAGTATTCCATTTTTGCCTGTAACAAGAAAAATGTGCCAATGGTGTATTACCTTCTTATAAGACCCGTTTTTATAAATTAGAACGACTCACATTTATTGGTATGTATTTGCGCTCAATTCTCAATTAGAATGAATAATTTAACTTTTATTTCTTTTAAAACCCAACGCGTTTCGTATATTACATATACTTCCTCAGTATATGTAATATACGAAACGCATTGGGTTTTAAAGAAAATAAAAGTGAAATCTAATCAATTTTCTACATTTTTCTTTTTTTCCCCAGGTATTAACTGCCAAGCTCCAGCCAAGCCTTATTTCTGACCTAGCGAGAGGTGTACATTATTAATCACCAACCTCTCCATATAGATAGAGCTGAGTGACTGCAGAACAAATTTGCATTTCAGAAATTATTTTCAGAAGCAGAATATTTAAAAACTGGCTATCATTTAGAATGAAGGAATGTAATGTTATTCTTACCATCTCTGTCGTTATAGACAAGAAATTGATATGAAGGATTTCCTGGGTCAAAGTGGTTCATAAACTAGAACGAGACATACTGCATGTATTAAGGTGCACTAAGAGGAATATTTAGAAAGATGTGTAAATAAATGGCAATGAAATATGCCAAACATTAGAACTTTAACTCCACAGAACAACACTTAAAGGGGCCGATTCACTAACTTCGAGTGAAGGATTCGAAGTTAAAAAACTTCGAATTTCGAAGTTTTTTTTGGGCTACTTCGACCATCGAATGGGCTACTTCGACCTTCGACTACGACTTCGAATCGAAGAATTCGAAGTAAAAATCGTACGACTATTCGACCATTCGATAGTCGAAGTACTGTCTCTTTAAAAAAAACTTCAACCCCCTAGTTCGCCATCTAAAAGCTACCGAAGTCAATGTTAGCCTATGCGGAAGGTCCCCATAGGCTTGGCTAACTTTTTTTGATCCAAGGATATTCCTTCAATCGTTGGATTTAAATCCTTCGAATCGTTCGATTCGAAGGATTTAATCGTTCGATCGAAGGAATTATCCTTCGACTTCGATATTTGAAGTCGAAGGATTTTAATTCCTAGTCGAATATCGAGGGTTAATTAACCCTCGATATTCGACCCTTAGTGAATCGGCCCCTTAACATGGGGAGGCATATTTATAAACAATCGAAATTTCAAATTCATGTGAGGTTTTTTTAACTCGAATTTGATTTTACTCGAAATTCAATTGGGGGTCATATATTAACAAAATCGAATATGCCAAACGTGGACGAATTTTACCGACCCGAAAACTCGAATCGAATTTGATTCTAATTCGGCCAAACACGAAAAGAGTCTTTACTCCGAAAAAAATTGAATGTCAGGAAGGCTACAAACATCTCCAAATTGGTCACTGGACCTCTCCCATTGACTTATACAGTAATTCGGCAGGTTTTAGGTAGCGAGTAGTCAAATGTGAATTCTTAATGGGCGAGAGTATGATAAATCTCAAAAATCAAATTAGAATTTTTTAAAAAACTTGAATCGAGTTTGGATAATTCCCTAATTTGACAGTTTTGACCATAAAAAAAATTTGAATTCGAATTTTCAATTCGACCCTTAATAAATCTGCCCCTACATGTATAAAGCTGTGAAATTATTTTATGAAGATGCTCAAAAAGCATTTACATCATTTTTCTTGCTAGAAAGTCTCTAATTTCTTCAATGGGTTACACCAGGTCTAAGGTGATGTAAATAATGACTTAAATGTTGGCATTGGTTTGACATCAATCAATTACACACCTTTATAAATATGCTTAGTAGCATTTTGTAATAAACTGTGTCTAAAGAGTTTCTAAATCATTATGGACAGGATTAAGTTATGTAAACAAACTACAAAGTAGTCCTATAAGCATTTCAAATGTCTTAAATATGCTTGGGGTATGGGCACAGATACCCCAGGAATATACCACTGTTAGGCAATGGTGAGGATTGAGAAACCAGTCTTTTGCCAATAGGAACATTAGTCCCCAGAGCATAAGGGTTAGTGACTGCTATTTACAGTACTTGAAAATAAATGGCCTAATTGCAGGTCAGAATTATTTTCAATTCCGTATTTTTCTGCATAAAAGCTTATCCATCTACTGTTTTAGGGTTGGACTGGTGGGACACCATGAAAAATCCTGGTGGCCCCCTTCTGCTCAAGCCCGTTATCACTTCCCTGCCAGGAACATTAGACGCTTCACTCCTACCCTCACTAACAGCCGCAAGGACGATATAGCAAGTGTGTAGCACTGTGGGAGAGGGGCAGATGGAATTGGCGGAGGCTGCTGATGACAAGAAGAGTTCACAACTGGATTGGGAGGCCCTTAAGTGGCAAGTCTAGTGGGCTCTGGACACCTCAGCCTGACACTGTACTGTTTCCTTTGCATCCAGGATCTTGTTATCCTTCTGTAGTATTTTGGGTATATTTATAAATCCATCATGCTATGATTTAAATAAATTGCTTTTTAGGCACAACCAGGGAATGACCATCTCCTTCACCTAGAAAAGGAGGAAATAAAGGCTCTAACAATCAGAACAGTGATAGTATTAGAAGCTTCAGAGGCTTACATTCATGTTAGGTCCTCTTTGAAAACATAAAGTGATACTGACACTAAAAAACTACTATTCAAATTATTAATGCACATTTAGGGGCAGATTCACTAAATTCGAGTGAAGGATTCGAAGTAAAAAAACTTCGAATCTCGAAGTATTTTTTGGGCTGCTTCGACCATCGAATGGGCTACTTCGACCTTCGACTACGACAACGAAGGATTCGAACTAAAAATCGTTCGACTATTCGACCATTCGATAGTCGAAGTACTGTCTCTTTAAAAAAAACTTCGACCCCCTAGTTCGGCAGCTAAAAGCTACCGAAGTCAATGTTAGCCTATGGGGACCTTCCCCATAGGCTTTCCTAAGTTTTTTTGATCGAAGGATATTCCTTCGATCGTTGGATTAAAATCCTTTGAATCGTTCGATTCAAAGGATTTTATCGTTCGATCGAAGGAATAATCCTTCGATCGTACGATCGCAGAATTTGCGCTAAATCCTTCGACTTCGATATTCGAAGTCGAAGGATTTCAATTCCTAGTCGAATATCGAGGGTTAATTAACCCTCGATATTCGACCCTTAATGAATCAGCCCCTAAGTCCATTTTTTTCTGGTCTGACTTTTAAAGGGAAAAAAACATAATTTTTTTTCATAGAAAAAATACTCTCAAGATTTATTAAACCCGATGGTGTTAAAAGTCTGAATAAAAAAGTACTCCAACTCAGACCTGCCGAGTTCATGTAGAAGTCAATGGCAGATGTCCCGTTGACATTTTGAAGATATCCTGATCGGTACTGGGTTTAACTCAATAATCAGTAGATTTCATGGAAATGAAATGCTTTTATTTTTTTTAAGTCATATGAATCTAATGAGAGGCTTACTCAAACTACTTGACTACAAAATAATTGACCAAAATGCCCAATGGGATCCGTATATGCTAAGTAATTTAAAGGTGTACAAAATGTTTATAGTATTCATCATAAACATAGTTATGTTCTCAGTCCGTTCCTAAAGAAGGCATGTCCAACGCATTCCTCCAGCATTTGTTATGTATATGTTCTTCTAATTAACCATTAGGCATCTCTTTGTGAGTTTTTATTTGCCCTGTTATGTCACATCCTGTTTTTATGTGTTGGTTACATATTTATATACAGTATATTTATATAACATGCACATATGTAAGCAGAAGGGAACTTTCCAAACGTGACTCTTCCTTTCATTGAATTATTGATATGAAAGTTTCAAGCGTGTACTGGCTTCTGCACCTGGGCATGTGTCTTTATAAGAGGTGTGCACAGTAATATTAAGTTCAGTAAGCCTTACAGCATGGAAGATAGCTGAACACATGACTATTACAATGACAATTAAACAGAAATATCTTTCATATAAGCAAGAGAATCTGATTTGAGAACAAGCAGATCAAGTTGCATTAAGTATATGATGTGATGGGTTGACTGTTGTATTTTTGGGTGGGTCCAAATTAATCTTAACTGCATTTTTTAATGCAGAAAGGCTTATGAAAACATGTTGACACTTGAATTTTATGATTGTATTTTCTGCTTGCTCAAGTCCTGGAACAGCTGTCAGTTTATGAATTCAGGTCATAAATCAACCAGTTTAAAGGAACGCAATTGTCTACCTTCAAATAGTGATGGGCGGATTTATTCGCCAGGCGCGAATTCGCGGCGAATTTGCGCGATTCGTGGCAGGCGAATAAATACGCGAAACGCCCGTGAAAATTCGCCGAAAAAATTCGCCGGCGTCAAAAAAATTTTTTCCGAAAAAAACGGGCGCCGGCGTCAAAAACGAGAGTTTCGCAAATTTTTCGCCGTTTCGCGAATTTCGCGCGAAATTCGCGAATTTTTCTGCGAAGCGAAACGGCGCAAATTCGCCCATCACTACCTTCAAACAATAAGCATTGAAATCATTGAGTAGCTGTTCTCAGCAGGTTGTTTACATAAGGCTTTTCTGTAAGTTTGTTTTGCCTTCACTGTTTTAGCTATATCATGCGACACATTCAAACACAAACGATGTGTTTGAGTCTTAGTTTAAAATGATTATATATAAATGGTGGCTCATCAGTTATGTTAGTTTTATTTGATTTTATAGGATTCATATTAGTACATATGGAGCAAAAATTAATTTCCAGTTATCAAGACTGTTCTGCACCTGTTCTGACCCATGTTCTATTTTCTTTCTCTTTGTAGTACGCAAAATTTCCCTACAGAGTATTATTGTCTTTGGTTAATCTGCTAGAAGATAACTCCTACCCCATAGTGGGCTCAGAGAGTGATTGGCTGAATGAGCACATTGTATTTTTTTTTTCTGACATTTTTTCCTTGCATCAAATGCATTGCAGTTTCTTATGGAGCAAAATTTGAAATGTCATTTCCGCCCATTGCAAAGTAACTGAATTATGCAAGGATGGCAGCAGCTCAGCATGATGGTCAACACAAATTAGTCTAAGGGAGCATCTTTTTCCCATAGCACACATATAACCAGAAACAGATTTATATCTGGTGGTACCCAAGCCATAGGGGCATATATATCA
The DNA here is from genome assembly GCF_017654675.1 of Xenopus laevis. Taxonomy (NCBI): domain Eukaryota; kingdom Metazoa; phylum Chordata; class Amphibia; order Anura; family Pipidae; genus Xenopus; species Xenopus laevis. The sequence goes on along the minus strand of NC_054382.1, from coordinate 73,197,504 downwards.
AAGAGTGAAGTTAGACACCACAGTGTGCCACTCTCCATTCATTTCTATGGGACTTTTAAAAGAGTATTTATCAATTGGTGAAAGTTCACCCTTTGATGAATATGCCTGTAAAAATCCCATAGAAATGAATGGAGAGTGGTGGAATTTCACACTCTCTTTGATAAATATACCCCTAGACTCTTCACCTGAGGTTTTTTATATATATGAACTTGTGTACCACCACCTGAAACTACCACTAGGGCAGATTTACTAAAGGGTGAATTGTCGCCAGCAACCGCTTCCCACACTAATATGCGAAGTTGCATCGTGGGCGCCAAACGCTGGAGTCTTTTCACTAGCATTACTTCGGCAGTGCGAGCATTTCATAGCGAAAATGCGCTAGCGTTCATTTGTGCCTATCGAAAATTCATTAGTGATCTTGCACTTAGGTCAATTTGCATATGGTGGGTAATTCAAAGTTTATTATAAATGTTGGTGCATATGCTTGAAGTTACCACTTTTTCTTATACATGTCCAGGGAACCTTAATAAAGACAAGTGAGGTAATATAATGCCCTACACATGAGCCCACTGTAAAATAAATGTTCCATATGTTATGAAATGTTATGAAATGTCTGGAAAAAACTGGTTACCCAAGTCAGGACTTTTGCAGGCAATTTTGCTTCAAAAATAAAAAGTCGGCAGTGTTTTTTCGGCACACAGGATATGATGGAAGTGACAGAAGAGTGAGGAAGATCCAGCTTCTTTTTAGCACTTTGCCTGATCTGAGGTGGCAAAGTCAAGTCTGGTGAAAGAGGTAACGTTCAGTAAAATCTGCACTTGTGAATTTGCGGAGTAACGATCGTTCGCCAGAGTGAAAAGTCGACTGGCGATATTGGCGCCTGCAAATTGGCGATGTCCCTGTGGGTGGCAACGTTGGCGGAAAGTCGCTAGCATTAGCCATTTCGCTCTTTAGTGAATCTGCCCCTAGACATAGGGCCTGAGATTCCATTATTGAAAATACTGCCCTGCATATAACTAGGTGTTTATCTTTGTAAAGTGCTACAGTTTACATTTTCTTGATAGAACCAGCATTCATAATTTCATTAATAGTTTCTCCCAGTATTTGGAAGGAGGATTTTGAAGGGGACATTTCCTTTAGTCTAAATATAAGATATCAAACAGTACTCCAGGAATTAGAGAGAGACAGTGACAGGGACAAAGCAAATGATGCAGATTTACTGGCAGTTGACATGCCTCCTATATCTATAAACCTCTGGTTTATAATACTGGCATTTGTAAGCGCACTATATAAAATAACCACATTATTATTATTTCTCAACCATCATAAACTGGCATTTCAAGTGTTTTCAGTAATCTAAGCCTCTACCTAATGTTGAATATCTTTCAGAGTTATGTGGTTGCTTACATGGATTACATTTAAAATAAACTTGTTTTTCTGAGACACAAACCGTGGCAGGTGCATTCATAACAATGAACCATTTTTTTTCTTTCTTTTACACAAAAAAATGCTAGGCCATTTAATCTTGTTTATGAAAATATATACAATCTGGCTATTCATTGGCAACAATTTTTCCTTCATACACCCAACTTGTTCCGATATGTGCTCTATTATAAGTATAAAGCTATCTTTTATAAATTGGAAATGCATGTAAACTGTGGGGGAGTGAATTAAGTGGATTCTTTTGGATCTATTTATGATGTTAAAAAGCCACAAAGGCTAATTAGCTGTAAGGTATTTTCTACATTTTTGTGTTAATCCGGATTACAGTCCTATGGGACCATAACTCCCAACATTTTTAAAATAGACAGAGGTATTGCTGTACGCAGAGCGTCAAAAATGATTGACCGTGTCCATTTTGTGGCCACACACCCTAATTACCATGTCTATTTTACAACAACAAGTTTGAACACATTTTTAGGGTAAGGTTTTATGTGTTTTTACAGTTTTGCTAATAAAGCTGAATTGCCCTTTAAACTGCAAGTGACAGTTCTCAAGAGACCTGCTTATCTTAAATAGTTAGAATTGTTTCTTTACTTCTCTTAAATTGTAACAAATGTATCTAAGTGCACCTGCTACGTATTCTGGGCTCTCTGTCAAAAGCCAATTAAGTTTTAGAAACTGGTTGTTCAGTGAAGGAGATCAAAGAGAAAGTGACATTTCAGTAACAATCTGGGACTGTGGGATGAGCTGTCAAAATCGAACTGTCGCATTAAAAATGAGATAGTTGGGAGGTATGAGAGACTGATGTTAATAATCGAGATTCTGTCAAAAAAAATTTTTTGGTAAAAAAAATTTACCAACACCAGGCAAGTTTGTACAAGGGAAGTAATCCATGTCACACAATCAAATTTTTGTTAACATTTTAAAGCTTCGGGCTTGGAATCAGAAGTGAGTTATGGGCAATATGGAAAACTGTACTCAGGGCTGCCATCAGGGGGGCACAGAGGGTACAAGTGTACTGGCCCCTTAACAGCGCCGAAGCTCTTCTTCTCTTTGAGAAGAAACAATGTAATTAGCCTGCCAACAGACCGGAAGTTTCTAAAAAATACAGTGATAAAGTAAATTGAAATTTATCTGAACATGTAAAAAATGTGATGGTAAGTTAACTAAACAAACTGTATATTCTTCCTTTTGTGCTAGTAATAATATTCAACAGCACAAACAGCCACAAAAGAAACAATAAAGGTGTCTATTTCTTCTCAGCTATTTTTATTCATTCACACACCTACTGTAACTAATAAAAGTACTGCAGAGAACTAGAAATGCAAGAACCTAATAATAACTGCATGCTAGCTATGGCATTGTTTCTTACGTACTGTATACAACTGCACATTTCCATATAGCAGATATTCATTTGAAGAAAGCGATTACAAAGAATTGTAATTTTAATGTAGCACGCTTAGAGTTACCTTATTTAGGCTCTGTGTCATTTTATGTTTAGGGAGAATCTTTCAATGAAATAATCTGGCTAAGCCTTTCAACTTCCTCCTTCTGCTGGTTACAGAGTTAGAAGAATTGCCAAAAGTCTATTTTTGACAATATTAAACAAAAGGCCTGCTTACTGCATGACTGTCATAGAATATATCCAAAGACCATGGCCCTTCAAAAAGCAAGTCTTTCGATATCTAGTGAAGATAAATTGTTTGTATAGTTCAGCACTACTCACAGACACTGAGGGCGGAATGCGCAAGTAAGGAAGCGGCAGTGGACATAGGCTACCATGTGCCCTGTTCTTACTGCCTACCCTATAACTGGGCAATTTTGCTGTCTGGGCAGACAGAGTTTACCCTATTGTTTCCTAATACTGACATGCCTCTACAGTACAAATGATAGCTAATAAATATCTTATTCTTAGTTACAAAGCTATATTTTATAGGGGTCATTTACTATGTGCAAGGCAGGGTGCAAAGTAGAAAAGTGTGTAATCTGCCATGTTTTTTGCATTTTGCTCTCTGCCCTGTAAAATAGATGAGTTGCAGTGCTGTATTTATAAAGGATAGGTGAGGGGAGGTATATAGACACCCCTCAAGCTGCCTCCTATCCATCCTTTTTCACCACTTAGGGCTTTTGAATTTCTGTGCAGGGTCTAAGTTCACTGATCCCAATACTAAACTACTATTCCATTGGATGGTAAGGCACATAGGTAAATGTCCTGTCTTCTAACTTAAAAAAAAATTAAAAAGAACACTGTCAAAAGCAAATGGATTTTATAAAATGCACTGGTCGAAATTAATAATTTAATGTTTAAATGTTAGTAGTATGAGTCTTTTATCAAGACCAAATAAATTAAATTAATATTTTTGGCATCACCCAACATATATGTATATGCTCATGCTATATAATTTTTCATACAACTTGATATATTTGCAAGTCCTTTGGTGAGCAGAATCAGTGAAGCAACTGAATAAATTGTTATGGTGACAGATATAGCATATATGAATGATGAGTCAAAGTTAAATCAAAACAACAAAAATTAAAAAGGTTTTTATATACTTAACTTTTGAAAAAATGTGTAATTATGTCTAATATATAGATAGATGATATATAGACGATAGATAGATAGATAGATCTCACGTTTTTTATTTTAATGGAGCATGTATCTGCTCAGGGACTGCTGAGAGAGAGAGAGAGAGAGAGAGAGAGAGAGAGAGAGAGAGAGAGAGAGAGATGATTTAACCCTTTAATTTCTGCAGTTCTTTAAATGCCAGAAAAATCTTACCTTGCATTTGCACTCAGTGCCAGACGTTTTTCTAACATTTTGTGCTCTTACAATTAAAGTGATGCTGACACTAAAAATGTTCTTTTCAAAATATTAATCTGCATTAAAAGTTACCTATTGGTCCAGTTGAGTGTTTTATCGCTAATAGTTCTACTTTTATAAGTAATTGTTATTAGTGATGGGCGAATTTATTCGCCAGGCGCGAATTTGCCTGTTTCATCGTCGGCGAATAAATTCGAAAATTTGCAGTGAAAATTCGCTTTGAAAATTCAACTTTGATGTCTGCGACTATTTTGGCACCGTCATCAAAATCGCTGTTTTACACATTTTTTTCGGCAGTTTCGTGGCGAAGTGAAATGGGACAAATTCGCCCATCACTAATTGTTACTTGAAGTTCCTAAACTGACTGTTTTGCCAGCCTGATTGTCCCTTCTTAACCTGTCAGTTAGAGTTTCTAATGCTAATGGACTACTGCTGCACAAATATGGCAGCCAACCTCATAGAGGAACACGGGGGTAAGAAAGGTAATGTAAAAGCATCAGGCAAATACTTTTATGGCTAAATTATGGTGGGTGGCTCTGGGGGTGTAGGGACTGAAGACACAGACAAATGGTTTGTGTTTGTCTGCTATTGGTCTATGGTTCATTGGGGTAATTGTGCTCCAGGGGCCACTTGTTTCCCTTTTACTTCTTTAAAATAATCTCTTTCACTCCCTGCAAGGAATCTACATTCTGTGACTCTTAGAACCTTTTATCAAAAAAACATAGATTCTATGTTTTGTGACACATAATGTGGGAATGTAATAAAAGACAGTAATGGAAAACTATTCACAATTTGAAAATGTACAGTTAGGTCCATAAATATTTGGACAGAGACAACTTTTTTTTTTCTAATTTTGGTTCTGTACATTACCACAATGAATTTTAAATGAAACAACTCAGATGCAGTTGAACTGCAGACTTTCAGCTTTAATTCAGTGGATTGAACAAAAAGATTGCACAAAAATGTAAGGAACTAAAGAATTTTTTTAACACAATCACTTCATTTCAGGGGCTCAAAAGTAATTGGACAAAGTAAAAAACTGAAAATAAAATGTTCATTTCTAATACTTGGTTGAAAACCCTTTGCTGGCAATGACAGCCTGAAGTCTTGAACTCATGGACATCACCAGATTCTGGGTTTCCTCCTTTTTAATGCTCTGCCAGGCCTTTACTGCAGCGGCTTTCAGTTGCTGTTTGTTTGGGGGCCTTTCTGTATGAAGTTTAGTCTTCAGAATGTGAAATGCATGCTCAATTGGGTTCAGATCAGTTGACTGACTTGGCCTTTCAAGAATATTCCACTTCTTTGCTTTAATAAACTCGTGGGTTGCATTGGCTGTATGTTTTGGGTCATTATGAAACACCTCCCAATCAATTTGACTGCATTTAGCTGGATTTGAGCAGACAGTGTCTCTGAACACCTCAGAATTCATTCAGCTGCTTCTGTCCTGTGTCACATAATCGATAAACACTAGTGTCCCAGTGCCACTGGTAGCCATGCACACCCAAGCCATCACACTGCCTCCTCCATGTTTTATAGATGACGCCTACCTCCTGGAGAGTGTTGTTCACTTGTGCATCTGTGTTGTTTCATTTAAAATTCATTGTGGTAATGTACAGAACCAAAATTAGAAAAAAGTTGCCCCTGTCCAAATATTTATGGACCTAACTGTATGCCTTTGCGCAAACAAATTTTCCTTTGCGTGAATTTAATACAGCTTTTGCAAACCCAGCAAATGATTAGCAATCCCTTCCAACAGTGTAAGAAAGATTGTGAATTTTATAGTTTGCGACAGTGTGCAGTGTATGTAATACAACTTCTTATTTATAAAGTTTTCTCCTTGTTTACTGTAATTAGTTTGTCTCTCAACATGCCCAACTCTTACATTTGTTATTGTCCATATCTACTTGAATCACTGCAATATTTATGTCTGTTACAGTAATATAAGTGCCCTTAGTGCATTTTTGCTTACATATAAGTTATGCCCAAAGTGATTACTTCTACAGTTCCAAGCATGGGCCTTTCTGCTGAGGTAAAGGACATCCTTAAATGTGGTCAACAAGTTCAGACGTGTGTTCCCCCCATACGTAGATGGCTCACAAGTAATGCAGAAAAGTTCAGCGTTTCTACCAGAGCCCCTTGTTACGCTGCAATAAATGCTTCATAATTAACAGACATCTGTTAATGTGTTCTCAATCAATTGAATTAATTACAAATGTAAAACAGGAACAAATGCAATGCTCATTCCAGGCTGTTTCTATCTAAAATGAGATATGGTTTTCCTCTGATGCTGACCAGTAAGATCTCAGTATTAAATTAAAAGGAAGTATTGAAACTGTGATGACACCAAAGAGCAAATATTTTATTTTGCAATTTAATTAATTTTTACAACATATCAAAGTACTTGGAACTGGATAACTGGGGTAAACATTTACATTATCCATCAGTCTGCAAACAAAATGTTGCAGTTCTGGTTAATACAGTAGATGGAAAGTAATTACAGGGACATTTCTATTTGATCTGAGAATGCCTCAGTATGTCAAACAAAGAATGGAACAGAAATGATCAATACAGAACACATGCTCTGTGTCTGATATAACTGAGATGCTTCCGTAATTGTTTCCGACATGACTTGTTACCAAGCGCTCCCCTAGTTTTATACTTAAATGGTATTTGCTTATAGATTTTCATGATGATGATTGCAGTCGTTCCTATTTGTGAATCTGCTATGACAGATTGCACTTTAAGCATTGTCTGATGCTCGTGAAGTGTTTTTTTATCATAAAATGCTAAGGTACAAATGTATAATTATCTCTGTGTTCATTATTTTACAATGTTTTACATGCAAAATAACATTTAATTGTGGAGATAAATATCTATTCTTTTTAATGCAGCAACATTTTGGTTCATAAAAATTAGCGATGGGCGAATTTGGGGCGTTTCGCTTCGCCGAAAAAATCGCGAATTTCCCGCAAAATTCATTTCTTTGATGACGGATTCCATTTTTTGATGCCAGCGTCCAATTTTTTGACGCCGGCACAAATTCGTTGGCGAAAATGCGCCGCGGGTTCATTTTTTTTTTACGCTGGCGAATTTTCACAGCGGTTTCGCATATTTATTCGCCAGCAGCAAATCGCGGGAACACGCCGCAAATTTGCATCTGGCGAATATATTCGCCCATCGTTAATAAAAATAAAAAGATTCAAAATTAGATGGTAAAATCCTGCCATTTTGTATGTGATGGATATCTATTTCTATGCTTCTGATTTTCACCTGAATGTAACACCCATCTTCATCCCATCTGAACTTTAATAAAGTCCATTCAGATCCAGCTTTTATAAATGCTGTATATACATCCTTCCATACATTAGGTAGGTTTGACAAAAACAATAAAGAGTGCAATGGTCCTGTGTTAGATCACAGCATGGCAGTGAAGCTTGTTTTTAAAAACGGCAAGAACAACATAATACAGTATAACATGGGAAAACTGGGAAATACAGCATGACATTATAATAGGCAGTGATTCAATACAGAAATATTAGAGAATAATAATATATTAAATTATGGAAATATTCATTATCCAAAAAGCCCCAGGTCCTGAGCATTCTGGATAACAGGTCCCATACCTGTATTTTAATTATAAAATCCTATACTAAAACATTATAATTATGCAGTAGCTTTTTCCAAATATATCACTCAGATGCCATAAAAATACAAACTCTAAAAGCCATTCAAAAACAGCATGACAGATGATATAAACATCATTATATACTGAATGCATTTTGTGAATAATTACTTTCAGTGCTGTGTTAGTTTGATAAATGATGGATTCACTTATTTCATTGTGATTTGTTGCTACAAGGCAAACAGTGTTACATAAATATAACAAGTGATTAATGTATTCAAGCAAGTCACCACCATCATCCAGCAGGGCATTTAATAGTCTGATTGCCCTCACTGTGAAGAGCCACCTATACTGCTTTAAATAAAAGTTTGGTTCCTCAATACTGATGGGCGATTTGTTTTTCTGTTATGGATAGGGTTGCCACCTTTTTGTTGCTCACGATATGGGCAGGGGGCGGTGTCATGATGTCACAGACAATAAAAGGAGATCCTGCCCAGTTTTCCTTATTTGGAAAACCAGGCAGACTGCCTTGACCCGGGCTGTCCGGGTCAAAATTAGATGGATGGCAACCCTAGTTGTGTTGTGTATTTACATCAAAATTTGCAGTTTCACCTATGACCAATTCTTGTGTGTATCTGTGAAAATTTCCCCTATGTGTTTTGTTTCAATTTAAGGGGGACCTGTCACCAGATATAAGAAGCTGTATAATAAAAGTCCTTTTCAAATTGAAAACAAAACCCTGTTTTTAAGAAAACATTCATACCTGTTATAAAGGCATTTAAATTCGCAACTATCAATCATATATTGCACAGGCATAGAGGCAGGTTAGGCAATTACTTTCACTTTCTATTCAGCACATCCTAGATGTCACTGCCCTTAAATTCCCCCTCCCTCCTCACTGCATATAACTGCGTGGCCTGTGCATGGGCATATGAATCAGACCTCCATTTCAGTGCATAAACAAGATTTTGGGATGATGCAATATTTGCACACCACTTCCAAGTTTGACATGTGCACATTAGTGTTCGTCCTCCAGTGAACTTGGATGACATCATCCTTTGGTGCGAAATTCAAATATTTAAAGGGCCGCGGCCAATTATTCGTTGACCAACGGAGATCTATTTTTTATAGTTCCTGGGTGCACTCTGTGTCTGATCCTGTGTTCCTGACCCTTGCCTTTCTTCTGAACATTGATGTTTAGCTGCCTGTACTGACCTCTGCTCGTTTATTGACCATTCTTTCGGATCCTGATTCTGTACTGTGCTACTGTTGATTTTGACTCTGGCCTTTGACCCTGACTCCATACTTTAATTGGTAATTGGTACCGACTTGGCCTGACCCTTGAATATGTTCCTTGTTCCCCATCCTTCTTGTACACATTTGGTTCCCTTGTCTGCCCAGAACTCTCCCCTTGGTCCTCTCACTTTAAGACCTGGCAGCATCCAAGTAGTGGAGGGCTCCTCCTGAAGCAAAAGGCAGCTGTTATATGTGGAAGCGTGAGCTGTGACTGGGACCTGGGTTTTGTGATACCTTATGTTACAGACAGTGGTGTACCTAGATATTACTGGCCCCCACAGCAAATTATTTTTCAGGCCCCCAAAATGTTTACAGGTTAACTTGTTTTACCAATATTTATTGAAACTGTATATGAACTACAGGGGCCTCACGGGACCCTCTATACATCCTGGGGCCCCCTCCAGTCAACCCCTGCTGTCACAGGGTCTGTTTCCCTACACTTCTACACATGGGATCTATAAAGAGGCAGAATTATGTTATCATCCCTGGAGTTAGTTAATTCCCTTACAAAATGTGTCAGGATATTCTTCCATTGCCCATGATATGCACCCATATGTCTTAAAATGATTTGCTAAAGTTTTTTGTGTGAATTTCTTAGTGAAGATCAGAATCTCTTTCCATCTGGTCGACATCCATGTTGGGTTGTGAGTTTCTACTGTATTTTGCATTGTCCGGTGCCAGAATGGAATTGAAACTATTGTGGGACATTTTGCTCTTCTAATTGTGCCTGTACTAAGGGAACCCAAGTGTTGAGAAGCTTCCAATACCATTTGTCTAGTAACCAACAGCAACCACTTGGATTTTTACTATGAGGTAATAGACATGATACAGAATATACAATTTTACATTACCCCTATTATTCAATATAAATGCCTTTTGTTTGTTAACATTGGTGTCCATTGCACAGAATATTTAGGGTCAGTCTATCTCTTATACTGGCCTTTTGCACATGCACTTACCATCCATGAGCCTCTTTTGATGTACTGCAGAAGATGGTGTTTAATCAGGCAAGATCTGTAAAATGAATCTATTCCTCCAAATCTAGGTTGAGCTGCATGATGCATCATATACAGTTTGAATATTGTACAGCACAGGGTGTGACTTATGAATTCCCCTCTGTTTTCACAGGTAACCCTCATCAAAAATATTTCATGATCCATGACAGCTCTGCATGTTTGGATTATCAGCAATTATGCCGTTTCATTGAAAATGTTTTGTCAGTTGTTATACTGTATGTAATGAAAAAGATTACTGTACTGTATATAGTAGCAATATCCCTGATGCAGATCTTCCCTTATTTTGGTAGGTCATGTATCATTTCCTATAAAGCTTGGTTTTGCTATTTGTTTTTAAGTATTCAGTATTCACACATTTAGAGTTATATAATTAAAGTCCCTAGTTTGCTAAAGGTATAATCACCTATAGCAACCACTCAGTGTGTAGCAACTACTGTACTACTTGTTTAGGAACCTACGTCTTATTGATTGCTATGGGTTACTGTTCCTGGGTAAACTTGAGGTGATTTATAATGCAGAACCCAGAGTGCAAAGTGCAATAAAGGTTGCAACTGGCCTTTTTTATACTTTGCACAATATGCTATTCCTTACATATATCACTGCAGAGACTTGCCACTTGCCCCAGGAATACAGTACTGTACAGAAAGGGTAGCAAGTGATAGTACTGACTCTCACTTCCTACTAGGGATGTAGCGAACGTCGGAAAAAAAGTTCGCGAACATATTCGCGAACTTGCGCAAAAACGCGAGCGGTTCGCGAACGGTTCGCGAACCCCATAGACTTCAATGGGAAGGCGAACTTTAACATCTAAAAAAAAAATTTCTGGCCAGAAAAATGATTTTAAAGTTGTTTAAAGGGTGCAACGACCTGGACAGTGGCATGCCAGAGGGGGATCAAGGGCAAAAATGTATCTGAAAAATCTGCCTGTGTGTGCTTGGAAGAGATAGTGTAGGGGGAGAGCTGTTAGTGATTTCAGGGACAGATGATAGTAAGTTTGCTGGCTAGTAATCTGCTTGATACTGCTCTGTATTGGAGGGACAGAAGTCTGCAGGGATTTGAGGGACATTTTAGCTTAGGTAGCTTTGCTGGCTAGTAATCTACTGTTCTCTTTAAACAACTGCCATACGTTGACCTTGTAGGCATTGTTTGCCCAGTTTTTTTGGACGCAGCCACTGAAGCACAGTTGCCAGAAAAAATATGCCATATAGATGCTGAAAATAGTCATTTTTCGCCATACGTTGACCTTGTAGACATTGTTTGCCCAGTTTTTTTGGTTGCAGCCACTGAAGCACAGTTGCCAGAAAAAATATGCCATATAAATGCTGAAAATAGTCATTTTTTGCCATACGTTGACCTTGTAGGCATTGTTTGCCCAGTTTTTTTGGTCGCAGCCACTGAAGCACAGTTGCCAGAAAAAATATGCCATATAAATGCTGAAAATAGTCATTTTTTGCCATATACGTTGAGTCAACGTATGGCAAAAAATGACTATTTTCAGCATTTATATGGCATATTTTTTCTGGCCTCTGTGCTTCAGTGGCTGCGGCCAAAAAAACTGGGCAAACAATGCCTACAAGGTCAACGTATACACTACTACAGCGGTGGATACGGATTACGTAAAATATATTATGGCTGCTTGAAAAAAGTCACTCCGGTGTTTTTTCTGGAGACGGTAATATTATGGATATTTAGACAGAATGTGAACAAGGTCACACAGCTAGATGGCGGGTTGAAGAAAACACTGTGCAAATAATGCCTACAGGGCAAATAATGCCTAAAAGGTCAACTTATACACTACTACAGCGGTAGTAAAATAAAAAAAGTAAAATAAAAAAAAAAATGAATATTAAAAAAAAAAATTAAAGTTGGTGCTGCTGAACTACTAGGAGCAGCAGATTAGCACACCAGTCCCACTCCCCAACACTGCTAGACTAATAGCACTGGGCTCTTATAGTAGTAGTAGTAGTAGTAGTAAAACAACAAAAAAATAAATAAAAGCAGTCCTTACAAGGACTACTGTTATTGCAGCAGTCAGCAGATGAGATCAGAAGCAGGACAGCTGCCCACTGCAGCTACATACAGAGCACTGCAGTAGAAGGTAGATTACTAGCCAGCAAAGCTACCTAAGCTAAAATGTCCCTCAAACCCCTGCAGACTTCTGTCCCTCCAATAACAGAGCAGTATCAAAACGATTACTAGCCAGCAAACTTTCAACTGTCCCTGAAATCACTAACAGGCAGCAGCTCTCTCCCTACACTATCTCTTCAGCACACACAGGCAGAGTGAAAAAACGCTGCAGGGCTTCGGTTTTTATAGGGAAGGGGAGTGGTCCAGGGGAGAGCTTCCTGATTGGCTGCCATGTACCTGCTGGTCTGGGGTGAGAGGGCAAAAAAAAGCGCCAACAATGGCGAACCCAAAATGGCGAACGTCGCGCGACGTTCGCGAACTTCCGGCGAGCGCGAACACCCGATGTTCGCGCGAACAAGTTCGCCGGCGAACAGTTCGCGACATCTCTACTTCCTACCTGCCCCCTAACTTACAAATCATTCAGATGTGCAAGTTAGGGAACGGAAATAGTTGAAGATCACAATGGGGCCCTCTCCTTATCACCTAGTACCTCTTGACACTGCACACTGCTCCTCACGCAGAATTTTCAATCTGGTGTGAGGAGCAGAGCTTCTCTAGGAATGCAAGTACTTACTAAGGGATGTATTAAGGGGTGCACATAGCATTTGGGCCCCAGGGTAACTTAGATGACCCCTAGTGCCTTTTATTGCATAGAGTTTGTCTACTCTTATAGAGTGCACTCTCTAATATTCACTCTAAGCATATTACTTTTGTTTAGGATAGTTATTGTGGTTTAACAGGAATAAAAGTGGTAATGTGCAAGTGGTGAAAAATGTGTGTGTCTGTGTGTTATTAATTGGTTAAGCTCTAGAAGCCTAACAAATTAATTGCTGGAGTGATTTTGTCTTCCAAAAACATTATAGTTTGTTTTTCTTATTTCACAAAGCTTTTATTCAAAGGGCCATCAATATATTCATCATTGAGTATTCTAGGCAAGCATTAATAAGACTAATTAAATGAAATGATGTAATTTTTCTGGAATGTTTTTATAAAGATTGATTGGGGTTTTACCCAAACATTCCAGCAAATAGTTGTGCAAGTGGTAAGCACGCATGCAAAGCAATTATTATATTACCCATACTTTAATCTCCAGCACATTGCGTAAAGTAAAATGACATTCTTGGAAGGTGTGCACTAGTCTTACAATGAGAAGCAGAGTGCTCAGGGAGGAGAACAGGACCAGAAAGCTAGAGGCGTAATTTAGAAAACAGTTTTATAGCTCATCCTTGAAAATTTGGGTGTTATCAAGAAACCTTGGCATTAAATATAAGCTTTCATTGTTTATTGCTTTTGCTGCCCGCCCTGAAACCTGAAGGCGTGCAGTCGGTTTCTACATGGTCTAAACCTCAGCAGCAGTATATACTAAAAACAAAACAATCTGTCTAGATACACTATTTAAAATTCTGACTAGCAAAATGAAACTTCAGGGATTTGAATCAATTAAACGTTACTTTAAATCCAGTGGGTGGAGGGAGTACCTCAAAAGTGGCAATAATTTATGAGTTATTTTACAAAGCCATTTAACCAGTGGAAAACCTTTAACTTATGAGACCTTAAGGCCAAGGGTATGCACAGCTGATCATCCGCCTTCCCCCACCTGCTCCATTAACAGGCAGGATGTCAACCTGTGTGGAACCTGTTTGTTTCCTATTTTCAAAAATGGCATATATCTAACAGCATATCTCTTAGAAAGAAGACTAGTGATGGGCGAATTTATTCGCCAGGCGCGAATTTGCGGCGAATTTGTGTGATTCGCCGCCACCGAATAAATTCGCGAAACGCCCGTGAAAATTCGCCCTAAAAAAATTCAACGGTGTCAAAAAAAAATTTCGCCAGCGTAAAAAAAAAAATTGGACGCCGGCGTCAAAAATTTTTTTCGCCGTTTCGTGAGGTTCACAAATTTTCTGGCCAAGCGAAACGGCGCAAATTCGCCCATCACTATAGAAGACTAATATATTGAAATGATTGATATATTTAGTGAAATTTATGATAATTACTGTGTAATATATTGAAGGTATATAAGGATTGCTTTCATCTAGATATACAGTACATCCTTTTCATTCTTCACAAAGACACCTTTGAATGATTCATTAGTGCTAACCTCTTAGGTAAAGTACTATTTGCACTTCTTATATCGGGTTGAAAAAAGACAAAGTTCATCAAGTTCAACCCCTCCAAATGAAAACCTAGCATCCATACATACACACCCATACACACTCCATACTTTCACATAAATTATATACCCATACCTATATTAACTATAGAGTTTAGTATCGCAATAGCCTTTTGATATTATTTCTATCCAAGAAATCATCCAAGCCATTCTTAAAGGCATTAAACAGAATCAGCCATCACAACATCACCCGGCAGTGCATTCCACAACCTCACTGTCCTGACTGTGAAGAGCCCCCTACATTGCTTCAAATGAAAGTTCTTTTCTTCTAGTCTAAAGGGGTGGCCTCTGGTACGGTGATCCACTTTATGGCTAAAAAGGTCCCCTGCTATTTGTCTATAATGTCCTCTAATGTACTTGTAAAGTGTAATCATGACCCCTCGCAAGCGCCTTTTTTCCAGAGAAAACAACCCCAACCTTGACAGTCTCCCCTCATAATTTAAGTCTTCCATCCCTCTAACCAGTTTAGTTGCACGTCTCTGCACTCTCTCCAGCTCATTTATATCCCTCTTAAGGACTGGAGTCCAAAACTGCACTGCATACTCCAGATGAGGCCTTACCCGGGACCTATAAAGAGGCATAATTATGTTTTCATTCCTTGAGTTAATGCCCTTTTTTATGCAAGACAGAACTTTATTTGCTTTAGTAGCCACAGAATGACACTGCTCAGAATTAGACAACTTGTTATCTACAAAAACCCCTAGATCCTTCTCATTTAAGGAAACTCCCAACACACTGCCATTTAGTGTATAACTTCCATTTATATTATTTTTGCTCTTTCTGAGTGTCATCCTGCCAGTGATTTATATTCTAGCAGGTGGGAAGGCAGTTCTGGGAGATTAGTCGCCCCGAAGAAGAGGAGATTTGACGCTGGGCGACTAATCTCCCCGAATCTGACCGTGTGTCTCTGCCCTTATGGGCAAAGTTTACATCTGTCAAACAGAGCATTGAAACGGCTCAGTTAGAATAAAGTAAACATAACACATCCAGGATAAATTATGTCCTAAATCCCGGACAGGGCCAGTCTGCGCACCTTTTTATAGCATATTGGTCCCTACATGTCTCAAAGCAAGTTTTCATTTAGCATATGCTATATGCCAAATAACTAAAACAAAACACATACAGCAGAGTCCCATTCATTGACCAGTTCTTTTTGTGAGTGTGGGTGTAGGAGGTTTTCAAGATCCTCTTTCTGCTTTCGGCATTGTCCTTCTCTTGCTCATATACACGGATTACATTGTGACATTTTTGTAGACTTAATGATCCAAATGTATTCTATAATTTTAATCCAATGTTTTTACTCTTGCATGTTACATAAGAGCACATTCTTTTCAAACTATATGCTACATTACTATGGCATGTTTGTGTTCCAAAAGAATTTCTTAGAATGAGCACTGATGGAAAAAAATATCACACTGTAGAACAGTGGACAAAATCCACCCCCATTTTAATATGACCTCAAAGAATAGAGCTTGTGTTGAATATACATTTTGCTTATTGTTTTAATTATGAAATAGCTGTGGTTTCTGTTGTCTGGAACCCAAAAAAACAATGTAAGCACTAATGTGTCCCTCCTGGTCCCAATGAGCAGGTGAAGCTGATAAAAATAATAAATAAATATAATAAAGAAGTGTCCTGTGATAAGACAGTTTTGCCAACCTAAATAAGACCCTGGGGGTGTAAGTACAAGAGCACTAAAGGGGCTCAAGTTTGTACCCCTTAGTACTCACTTGAAAAGCATGCCAGGTCATTAACATGATTATCATCAATCTATTAAGAGTATTTAACTGAAATGTCTGTTCCACTTTCTCAAAATGACAAAACAACTGAATCTTTAATCTTTTAATCTTTAGACATGATTATTTTTACATGTTAAAATAAGTATGTTTATATTTTTATCTTCTATTCTGTATGAAGGGTCTTAAAATGTTATGTCATTTTGCTGATTTTTAAATATTTTAGTTTTTATTTAAACAAAAGGTCAATTACAAGTGAGCTGGTTTTATAGTCTTTTATAAAAAAAAATAATCATACAGTATGTCCTATTTTTATACCTTGAGCTATAATTTATCCAAAACATGAAATATAATGATATATAATAATAACTTATTATGTCTGGTTTGTTACTGTGTACATAATACATGTCCAGCAAGGGGATGAATTTTATAGGAAAATATTTATTTTTGTGGGTAATTTATTTTAAATTTAGAGCAGGTGTGTGTAAATTATCTTCCAAGAAGCACTGGCATTAAAGTAATAAATCCCTGTCAGAGGCCAATAAACTTGTCACCTGGGTTCTCGAAGGTACAATTAGTTTCACAAATAATATGGTGAGGAGATGTGGTTTGCAAGGACATTCTTAATTAAGATTATTTGTGCAACGTATAAATATTTATAAGTGAGTGAGAGAGCAATCCACACTGCTCTTAGCTATATTCATTGCTAAATCACAATACAATGCCATGTTGTGTCAAATAGCTCAAGATTTAATTACATTTGACACCTTCTGAGGGACATATAGTAAGAAACTACCAATCATAATTATGCATGGAAACTTCATTTGCAATAGACCAAAAAAGGCTTTTAGCCACAATTCTCAAACTTCTTGCAAAGTTGACAGTAGGTTCAAAAGGAAGGGATAGATTTTACATAAGAAAAAATAATACAGATCTTTCAATTTGATCTGACAATCGAATACCATGCATTTTAACTGGGGTACAATGGTGAACAATATAATAATATCTTTGCCCGATGTAGCTGTTCTCTTTATTTATGCCACCCTCTCACATTAGAAATTGTCCCGTCAACAATAGTTTATGCAATGAGCACTAAAAGCTTGTTAATGGAAAATGAATGCGATGACAGTTTTAAAGGAATATAATTTTGACATCTTTTAAAAATTACATTTCATATTTAAGGCTACTCTCATTGATACAACCAATTAGTTTATTGTGTACTACATTACTTGTGTGGTTTGACAAGATGGTGCTGATAATTTGCTTCTGAAATCCAATCATTGGCCAATGGGTCTGTTTCCAAGTAAAGAGAGAAGTTGTTCCAGGTGGCACACTGTTGTAGGTGCTCCAATTTTGAGTTTCACACGTCTGAGAAGAATCTGGTCTTGAAAACAGGTAGCGCGGCATGGCTACCAATGGTTTTTGGTGACAGTTCTGAGCCTCCATCACTGACAGGTAAATCAAATCAACAACAAGTGACACTAGTACCCCGTGGTCCCTGTTTCCACTGTCTATGGAAACTCTCTGTTAAAGCATGAGTTACCAATGTGTCAAGCAAAATAATATGGACAATCAAAATGTTAATCTTTTTATACATTTGTGAAATAAAAAACACTAAAAAAAATGTTATTGTTCTTGTATTATTGACTTTTTGCTTCTCCTGGCTAAAGCGTAGGGGGGTGTTCAGGGCCCACCAGACCCCCCCCCCCAAACCCTTCCTCCACCTCCAAGGCCCCCAGCTCTGTCCGTAAACTACCTCCACCCCCATAACCCTCCATCATCGTGTACCAGGAACACAGCAGCATGGGGAGTTACCATTGAGGCCTAGGTGGAGCATCAATGGGTCTGTATGCCTACCTTTTTAAATTTTGTATGGAATAAATATTGATTTTTAATACTGAATAGAACATTTTGGAGTATCATTTTTTGTATCTTCCATTCAATTTAACACAAAGAGCTAGACTTGAAAGTCTGTAAGCGTCAACCCCTACCATACTGGGAAACCACTCAAAGATTGAGCTAAAATACCCACACCCATTGGTAAGACAGAAAAAACAAAATAGATGATTCTCAGCAACGTGATAAAAACTATAACACTGGATAAAATGAATCACCAATAACCACATGATAACAAAAATGGATATAACAAATAGTCTTGACGCAATTGAGTATACAATGAGCAATCATGAATAACAACAGAGTGAGGAGAAACTTGATACAGTCATGATATACAATACAGTATATCCAAGTATGATACTGTAAATATCAACTTAGTATATTTCACTCCTCAACAACACAAGGTACCTTGTATTTTTTGAAAAGCAGTATCTGATGGGCATTTAAAGTGATTACTTAGTTTTTTATTTAAGTTCTGTAAGTCTGATCATTCATTCAACATATCCAAATGACTACAGTAAAACCACAATTTACATTTATGTACATATTAAAATATTTTATTTGTTATTTTATTTTCCTTGTTTTAAAAGGAGCTATGCTTGAATAGGCAGTTGAATAACTGTAAACTACTACAGGTATGTTACCTCTTATCCAGAATGCTTGGGACCTGGGGTTTTCAGGATAACAGATATTTCCTCAATTTGGATTATACCTTAAAGGGATACTGTCAAGGGAAAACATATACCCTTCGATTGATCGCCCGGTTTTGACCCTTTTGCCTGTTTGACGATTCTTGTTATCTGCCTGCCTCGACCCAGCCTGTCTGACGATTCTGTTGCCTGTTGCGTTTGTACCATGACCTTTGGCCCAAAAGACTCTGCTACCTGCCGTGCCCCTCTGCTAGCCAGAACATCTTGCCTTGTACCCCTCGTTAAGTCCAGGTGGCACCCAAGTAAGCTGAGGGCTCCTCCCGAAGCCCAACGGTGGTCACACTACTGGTGAAGCCGAGCCGAGACCAGGGTACTTGGCACCTGTTCTGGTATTGGGTGCCGGCCGTGGAGGACGAAAGTCACGACGAAGCTGCTGCCGCTGCTGCTCCTCCAACTACCACCGAAGTGCTTCTTACTACACTGTTACAGCGCTTGGAGGATCAAGAACAGAAGCAAAATTACCTCCTACAGGGTTTTCACAATCTAACCCGACAGCTGGAGGGTACGCAAGCTTCGCAGAAGCAATCTGTTCCAGTTCCAACACCTTCTGTGGGTTCCTCTGCCAATTGGGGTAACTCATCAAAACCCCATGAACCAAAAATTGTGTTCCCCGAAAGGTTCAGTGGGGATCGCACTAAATTTTTTGTTTTCAAAGAGGCATGTAAGCTGTACCTTAGTTTCTTTCCTCGTTCTTTCCCATCTGATGAGGAGAAAGTAAGGTTCATAATGACCCTGCTTTTGGGTGACCCCCAAATTTGGGCCCTCAGGCTGCCTTCCTCTGACCCTGCTCGTTATTCCCTAGACACTTTCTTTAACAGCATGGCCATTCTCTACGATGACCCGGATCGTGCATCGTCTGCCGATACCGCGATTCGTAAGTTGCGCCAAGGGAAAAGGGATGCGGAGGTGTATTGCACCGAATTCCGCCAGTGGGCAGTGGAAACTGGGTGGAATGATTTGGCTCTTAGGAGTCAATTCCGTTTGGGGTTATCCGATTCCGTAAAGGATAGTCTGGTTAATTTTCCCCTACCTTCTAATCTAGACGACCTCATGTCCTTCGCCATCCAGGTAGATAGAAGACAAAGGGAGAGAAGGGGTGAGAGGAGTACAAACTTCTCTGGGGTTACTAATATAAGATCCAATGTGGTGACCAATGTAAAATCTCCTAACCCCTTTGTGCCTCTGCCTCAGGAAGAGCCTATGCAATTAGGCATATCCCACCTAACTCCTGAGGAAAAGGCACGCAGACGTTCCATGGGTCTCTGTATGTACTGTGGAGAGAAGGGACATTTTCTGAACCAATGTTCTAAGAGGCCGGGAAACTCCGAAGCCTAAATGGAGAAGGGGAGCTCCATTTGGGTGCAGGAGTTTCCTCTCCCCAATCTGCCTCTAAAGTTTTGTTACCAGTTAAACTAACTTGGCCTACGGGCTCTGTTAAACTGTCCGCATTTGTGGACTCAGGGGCGGAGGGTAATTTTCTGGATACTGCTTTTGCAGCTAAATTCTGTATCCCTGTAGTTCCTCTAAGTGCCCCCATGAGAATAATGGCAGTGGACAGAAGACCCTTAGGGTCAGGTGTAATCTCTAAAGAGACGGTAACTCTTTCCTTGTGTGTTAATAATTTGCATTGTGAGGAGATAGCTTTTTACCTCATAGAGGGTGCTTCCTCTCCTCTTATTTTGGGGTTACCGTGGCTCCAGAGGCATAACCCTCTGATTGACTGGGTCTCCAGGGAGGTGGTTCAGTGGGGTACTATGTGTGATGGAGTATGTGTTCCCTCTGTAGTAGCAACTACATCGCTTGAAGGGTTACCTGCTGCATATGCTGAATTCGCTGATGTCTTCTCTAAAAAGGCAGCAGAAACCTTACCCCCACACCGGCAGTATGACTGCCCAATTGATCTGGTTCCTGGATCTACTCCTCCTCGTGGTAGAACCTATCCTCTTTCATTGCCCGAAGCCCAGGCAATGAAAGAGTATATAAAGGAAAATCTAGAAAGGGGTTTCATCAGACCTTCTAGTTCCCCTGCGGGGGCGGGCTTCTTTTTTGTTGGGAAAAAGATGGTGGTCTTCGTCCCTGTATTGATTATAGGGGGCTCAATAAGATCACCATAAAAAACCGCTACCCTCTCCCTTTAATTTCTGAACTCTTTGATCAGGTCAAAGATGCTAAAATCTTTTCCAAGCTTGATCTTAGGGGGGCTTATAATCTGATCCGTATTAGGGAGGGTGATGAGTGGAAGACTGCATTTAACACCAGGGATGGCCACTACGAGTATCTCGTTATGCCTTTCGGCCTCTGTAATGCCCCCGCAGTGTTTCAGGAGTTTGTTAATGACATCTTCCGGGACCTGCTGGGGATCTTCGTAGTGGTCTACCTAGACGATATTCTGATTTTTTCCTCTAACCTGAAGGAACATCAAAATCATGTTCGTGAAGTCTTACGGAGGCTAAGGGGAAATAATCTTTATGCGAAACTAGAGAAATGTACTTTTGGGGTTTCTTCTGTTCAGTTTTTGGGGTTTAACATTTCCAGCAAGGGTCTAGAAATGGATCCAGGCAAGGTGAGAGCAGTCCTGGATTGGACCCAACCCCTTTCGTTACGTGTAACCCAAAGATTTCTTGGTTTTGCTAATTATTACCGTCAATTTATCAAAAATTTTTCCCTCATTGTGGCCCCCATCACTAATCTAACTAAAAAGGGCGCTGACCCCAGTATGTGGCCCCCTGAGGCCGTTCAAGCTTTTGAATTCCTCAAAAAGGAGTTCAGCTCTGCCCCAATCCTTCGTCACCCCGACACTGCGCTTCCTTTTATTGTGGAGGTTGACGCCTCTGAGGTTGGAGCTGGGGCAGTCCTTTCTCAAAGGCACCCGACTACCAACAAGTTACATCCCTGTGCTTTCTTCTCCAGGAAGTTTTTACCCGCAGAGGTAAATTATGATATAGGTAACAGGGAGTTGCTGGCAGTCAAATGGGCCTTTGAGGAATGGCGGCATCTCCTGGAGGGTGCAAAACATCTGGTGACAGTCTATACTGACCACAAAAATCTGTTGTATATAGAGTCTGCTAAACGCCTTAATCCAAGGCAGGCTAGGTGGGCTCTATTTTTCACTAGGTTTAATTTTTCTTTGACTTTCAGGCCTGGGACTAAAAATACCAAGGCGGATGCACTCTCTAGGAGTTTTGAAGCAATTTCCCCTGACTCTAGTGAGTGTACTCCCATCATTCCCAGGGAAATAATTGTTGCAACCTTGGAGTCTGATCTCTCTTCCTTGTTGTCCCCTTTACAGTCATCTGCTCCTGCTGAAACCCCATCTGGTAGATGGTTCGTTCCTGAGGAGCTTAGAGAACAAGTGTTGAGAGAGGTTCATGATTCTAAAGTGGCAGGTCATCCAGGTATTACAAAAACCACAGGGGGGTTCAGTTTGTTTCCAGATTTTGGCGTGCTTTCTGTTCCTTGGTGGGTACTGAATTGTCTTTTTCCTCTGCCTATCACCCTCAAACTAACGGTCAAACCGAAAGGGTGAACCAGTCCCTTGAGCAGTATCTCAGATGCTATGTGTCCGATAACCAGTCCACATGGTCCGAACTGCTACCCTGGGCAGAATTTGCATACAATAATGCTACCCATTCCTCCTCAGGAGAGTCTCCTTTCTTTGTTGTCTATGGTTTGCACCCCAAAGCGTTTTCTTTTTCTGACTCTAATTCCCCTATACCCTCTGCCAATTCTTCTGTTCTGAAATTTTCCGAAATTTGGTCTCAAGTTCATAATTCTTTATCCGCAGCTTCCCTAGCTCAGAAAAGGGCTGCTGACAAATCCCGTAGGGAGGCACCCCAGTACAAGGTGGGAGATTTAGTATGGTTGTCGACAAAGAATATCAAGTTGAAGGTTCCCTCTCCTAAACTGGGTCCTAGATTCATTGGTCCATACCCCATCATTGCAGTAATCAATCCATCCTCTGTTCGTCTTCAGTTACCTCCTAATTTCAGAATTTCTAATTCCTTCCATGTCTCTCTTTTGAAGCCTGCCAATAATTCTCGTCATCTGTTTGTTCCTCCCCCAGTGCTAGTTGAAGGTCAGCCTGAGTATGAGATCCAGGAGTTCCTCGACTCCCGCCTCGTGAGGGGTAAGTAACAATATCTTACCAGGTGGAAGGGCTTCGGGCCTGAGGAGAACTCTTGGGTCTCAGTTGATGACATCAAGGCTGACCGCCTCAGGAGACAATACCATGCTAGGTTTCCCGGTAAGCCTGGGGGTCCAGTGGCCCCCCTAGAGAGGGGGGTAATGTAACGAACATACCTGGTGGTCTGGGGGGGTCGACGGGGACGCCCGCCTAGACGAGCGGCTTCCGTTAGGCCGCAGGCGCCGGCATCTTAGGGCGCGCGCGGCGCGCTCTGGGTTTTCTTAAAGGCGCAGGCGCGCTGACGTTGTGACGTCAGCGTGCAAGGGCGCGCAATTCAAAAACTATTTAAAGCCCATTTGGGCTGTGGGACTTTGCCCGTGATAGGATTTCGTTCCTGGTGCTTTTGAGCTTTTGCTATTTTCTGAACCTGTTTGATTCCTGTTTTTGACCCCTGCCTGGCTATTTGACTATTCTGAATTCTGGATCCTGACCTTGCCTGCTTACAACTACTCTACTGTTTAACCCTTCGATTGATCACCCGGTTTTGACCCTTTTGCCTGTTTGACGATTCTTGTTATCTGCCTGCCTCGACCCAGCCTGTCTGACGATTCTGTTGCCTGTTCCATTTGTACCGTGACCTTCGGCCCAAAAGACTCTGCTACCTGCCGTGCCCCTCTGCTAGCCAGAACATCTTGCCTTGTACCCCTCGTTAAGTCCAGGTGGCACCCAAGTAAGCTGAGGGCTCCTCCCGAAGCCCAACGGTGGTCACACTACTGGTGAAGCCGAGCCGAGACCAGGGTACTTGGCACCTGTTCTGGTATTGGGTGCCGGCCGTGACACCCCCAGTCATGTGACTTGTGTTCTGACAAACTTCAGTCACTCTTTACTGCTGCACTGCAAGTTGGAGTGATATCACCCCCCTCCCTTCTCCACTCTGAGCAGCCCATCAACAGAAAAATGGGAAGGTAACTAGATAACAGCTCCCTGGTAGATCTAAGAACAGCACTCGATAGTTAAAATCCAAGTCCCACTGAGACACCTTCAGTTTCATTGAGTAGGTGAAAAAATAGCCTGCCTGAAAGCAGTTCCATCCTGAAGTGCTGGTTCTTTCTGAAAGCACATGATCAGGCAAAATGACCTGAGATATTACAATATTACAATGAAAAAAAAAACTGGTTGGGTTAGGAATAAAATTTTACATGGTAGAGTGAATTATATGCAGTGTAAACAGTGTAATTTAGAAATAGAAACTACACCATAAAAATTATGACAGAATACCTTTAAGTCCACTTGGAAATCATGTAAACATTACATAAACCCAATAGGCTGGTTTTGCTTCCAATAAAGATAATTTTTATCTTAGTTGGGAACAAATACAAGGGGCTGTTTTATTATTACAGAGAAAAGGGAAATCATTTTTAAAAATGTAGATTATTTGGATATAATGTAGTCTATGGGGCAAATTTAATAAATTAATTAATTAATAAATAGTGATTAATGCAGGCAAAACTTCGCTATCGAAGGTGATAGACTCTAGCGGTACTTCGCTCCCTAACGCCTGGCAAACTTGCGCTCTGGAGAATTGACGTAACTACGCAAATTCACTAAGATGTGGATTTTACTGAATGTTACCTTTTGCGCCAGACTTGCATTTGCCAACTCAGACCAGGCAAAGTGCAATAGAGTAGATAGGCTTTCCTAAAAAAAAAATTCTAAGTCCCAAAAAATGCTAGAGTCTTACTTTTTCAGGGTGATAGGCTGAAAAAGAGAGTAATTTTTTTTGGGGTCACCGGCTTCCCCCCTACATTTCCTAACATATAGCACATAAACTATACACTGGGCTCATGTGTAGGGCAATATAACAACTTTATTTTATTTTATTAAGGTTTCCCGGGCTTGTGTAGTGTAATGTATTTGCTGCAAAATATACGTCCATTGAACTTTTAAATTCCCGTCGTATGCAAATTAGGCAACGCTAGCGCAACTTAGCTTGATGCAGTAATGCTAGCGCAACTTCGCCAGCGTTCAGCGCCCTGGACGCAACTTCGGGTTTTAGTGAATTAGCGTTGTCCTGGCGAATCTACGCCTGGAGAATCGTTGTGGCATAACTACTATACATCAGACCACCATTTATTTTTTTTTACATTTTTGAACCAGGCAACATATTTACAAATTTTTTATATAAGTAACACTAAATAGTGTTTTTTCCAAGATAAAATTTTACATTTTTTGTGGGACATATCCTGTGCAAACATGAAGTCATGCAGGACATCCAGCATAGCATGTAATAGACCACTGAACTCTCTCAATATATTACCTTCTACAGAAAGAACAAAAAAGTGAGTGTGCTGGGATTTTACATTTCACACCCACTTTAAAACTGGTTACACAATTTGAGGTGATATTTATTGTTCTAGGGTTACACAAGGGGAGGATCTTTTCCTCTTCAGAGTACTTCCTTTATTACAGATCTTTTATAAATATTATTTACTAACATATTAACTTCCCTGCAGAGTTTACACGGAAGTTGGCCATTCTGAGCAACCTCTAACTTCCTCCTCCTACAAAACTTGTTGGCAAATGACCTCTGAATCCCCTACAATCATTTGGTTCATGGACCAACAAAATGATTGTGCCTGTCTGGACAGTGACAATTTATTTTTCACTCTTTGGATAGCAGAAATGGACTTCATGAATAGTCCAAGATTCTTTTCTAGAGAGCTGTCATGAAAGTAGTCATTTCTTGCTTTAGACTGAGCTTCAGTAACATGGGATGCATTCTCTATAACTAGGCCCATTTTAGTCAGATAGATGATTTTGAAATATTGACAATTCATAGCAGAGTTACTGATAGATTCACTTTAGCATATGCAGGGGCTTGCACACATGTCATTTACAACTGACACTATCATTGCATATACTGTATACTGAAGTGATAGATACAGTAGCCTTATAGGCCCGTCACATCTTGATAGAAGGGAGATTAATCTGTTCCACAGCCAGTTCACTCTATTTATGTAACTGGCAAAATAAAATTTAGGTGGGGCATTTACGAACCCAAGTTCAGTCTAGGGTTTCTGAATAGAATTATTATGACAGGCACCCAAGCCTTCTGGCATCTGAGAGATTACCAGTTTGGGCCTGATCCTGTTTTTACCCTGGAAATCATTTGCTTAATTATTAGGTATACGTTACAACACTGTACTAATTTTCCTAAAGTGAACAAACCTGTATTTAGCATGTAGCAAACGTCTGCCTTAAAGCCGACGATATAAAGTTTACATTTAAGCCTTATATAAGAAGCTGGCCAATCAGATTTGCTGTATATAATAGAATATTGGTAGTCTGTGTTTTGCACACCTACATATGGTGAATCTACATGACACTTGTTTGACATACTTTAAACACCTCCAAAACAATGAGAGAATGTGATATTATAACTCAGGTTGGATTCTTATTATATATAAGCAAAAAAAATCTTTTTACTATTGCTGATTCCTAAGATGACCCAGTTCCAGATCTAATACTGTACGTTGTGGGCATGGGCCTGGTACAGGTTGTCAATGGTAGCCACTGGATCCCTAAAATAAAATTATATATATATATATATATATATATATATATTGTGTAGTTGGGTTTATAAGCTTACCACAAATCTGACATTTATCTCAAATCTAAACCCAGCTCATAGTGAGTGAACTACTGTAGATAAAGTCCTGACCATCTGGAGAATGCAGGGACACCTACAAGAAGATAATCTATAAGAATTTACTTCACATCTTTTTTCTGAATTCATTAGACTTGCAAAACAAAAGTTCTGTAAATTTCTTCTCACCAAATATATCAACGACTGTACCTCTCTCCACCATATAAATACAGTATTTGTACTGAACACTTGTATTCTTGCACATGGGCAGGTCACGCCCATTACCTGCCATGCCTATGTTGCACCCATTCACATGCAATAAATTAACCACCACAAATATTTAGCCAAATTCTGGCAGCTGTAATGTCTCCAGAATTCTGGCAAATAGCCTTGCACTGTAGGTAAAAACATGCCATATTGGGCCACAATGTTTTAGTTTGCACTACAATTCAATATACAGAACCCCAACAAGCCAATAAGGGGGGAATACAATATAAGCAGCTAACATAAAAACTATTCGCAATGTGAAAAGTTATGCCTTTGCGCGAACAAATTTTGCTTTGCGCAAATTTAATATAGCTTTTGCGAGCACAGAAACTGTTTAACGGCCACTTCTGACAGTGGAAGGCTGTTTGCGAATTTTATAGTTTGCGACAATGCGCAGTCAATGTAATAAAACTTCTTACTGAAAAAGTCGTTAAGTTTGCTCCAAAAGATTACGACACCTTCAAGCACTTCTTAAGAGTGCGCAATTACAAATCGCAAAGCAATAACAGTTTAAGGCATAATATTACATTGCAAGATGTGGCTTTTTATTCTTATCGGCGCAAATTATTTTGTGCTTTGCAAATTATTAATCTAGACGATTGTAGAAGAGAGATTCATTAATCATCCTGGGTTAAGGGGAAGATAAAGATTTCCATATTCAGTGTTTATGTTATGCTATGCTAAAGGGTAGGACCATCGATGACTGAGTCTAGCCATGCCCAGATTTTCTGAAATTTTGCTGGGCATCTTTTATTGTCATATGTTAATTATATAGTTACTAGACATTAAGCCCGTTAAATTAACAAGTGCTAGAACATATGTAGAAAATTCGCCAGAGACGGTCCGTGGGGCACATGCGCAGTAGCACAATCCCACGGACACAGGGACTGGACGCAGAGACACTTCAACTTTATTATATAGGATTAACTATGTTAGATCGTTATTAACCAGGCTTTACTAACTGTAGCTATTTACATCACTCCCACTCCAGGTTTTGGAGACCAGTGCTTGTCAGAGAAGTGCAGCTATTTTGTGTTTCTAATTATCAGAATTTGGAGCAAGGGCCTCCCAAGCTACTGTATGTCAGTATGCTATACAATAAGTAGGTAAAGCAATTACCCCAAATTTTGTTTAAATAGAATACTCTCTATGCCATCCCTAGCCCAGAGCTGCTTATACTTTCCAACTCTCCGACCAGAGTTGCCTGTTTGCAGAGAGCCAGTTCTGTCACTCATGTTGGACAAAAGGGGCACAGTCATTCTATAGGTTGCAGGACTGTTTTAATGTGTAACCTATCCTATAAAAGAAATGCATCAAATAAATGAGCTAGCTTTTAGATGCCAAATTCTTACATCCAAGTTACATCCAAGTTAAATCTCTAAAATTCGAGTTTGGAAAACCCGGATTCAAATTCATGAGTTTTACCACAATAAAAAACCTTGAATCTTGGTAAAAATGTTTACATTAATCAGCCCGTTAATATATTGCTGTTATATAGATTGGCTTTTTTCTAAACAATTCAACATGGAATGATCTGTAATCTATGTAAAGGTGCTGATGAATATGTTTCCTCTATATAAATAAAGTATAATAATATTTGGAATTGGTTGGATGAAGATGCAAAACTGCATGTATAAATTCAGCAATTCATAAATACTACAGGTATGGGACCTGTTATGTCCATACCCCAAGTGTACCAGAAAATCATCAAAACATTAAATAAACTCAATTGGCTGGTTTTGCTTCCAATAAGGATTCATTATATCTTAGTTTGGATCAAGTACAAAGTACTGTATTATTACAGAGAAAAAGGTTTATTGGATTATTTGGTTAAAATGAAGTCTATGAGAGATGGCTTTTTCATAATTCTGAGCTTTCTTTATTACGGGTTTCCAGTTCAGAACTGGGCCAAGCCGGCCAGGCAACCTAGGCAAACTGACTGCCGCTAGTTTGTTTGCAAGCTGACGTCACAAATGTGTGTGCTGACGTCATGTGGTTAGCCAGACAGTGGGCATACAATAGTCAGTATGTAGAGGAGGTCCTGGACTAGGGGTAAGTGGATAGATGAGTTGGTAACTGCCTGGCGCCCCTTCACCTTTGCACCCTAGGCCCGTGCCTCTTCTATCTACCCCTAGTTCTGGCCCTGTTCCAGATAACGGATCCCATACCTGTAATTGCTTTTCAAAACCCATGGGTTTTAAGAGACATAAACTTGTGTAATGCAGGTTTAGCAAAAAGTTATTTACATTTCTCTTTAGATGATATAAAAATCTATTCATGCATGTCTCATATTACTTTGATCCACACTTCAATAAACGGGGTGTGGCTTTTTATTGCTAAGTAAACATAAGCCATCTCTAATGTTGATATTAGCCTTCAGCTCACAGAAAGGTAACCACACAAAAGGCGGTTGCTAATAGTGCATATATTTCAGTTTAAAAATTAATTCAAGTGTTTTTATTAATCTCTTTTCACAATTACATTTTTGTGGTTAGTATCGTCACAGTTTAGCCTTTTGATGCAGAATAATACACATTTGTTTTGGTATATAAATTAATGATGAGAAGAGTGTAGCCTTTTTATATCTTCTTGTGAATTACTTTATACTTTCCCACGGGCAGATGCATAGAAACAGTTTAGAAGTGAAAGTAAAAAATTTAAGGTGATTTCACTTCTCTTCAAGTAGAGATTAGCAAACAGAATACTGTATAGTTATGCAGCTTTGGAGTGGGATGCCAAGGGCTCACCAGACAACTTTAGGCCAGAAGCTCTTCAAGCTTTTTTTCTCTCCTTACATCACTTTCAATGTCTTCATTTTCCTAATCTCTTTTCTTTAGATACTATAATCTTTCATTATTATGCTATAATCTATTTATCTATTTATCCTCTTTTTTCACATAAAGAAAATAGGTAATGACTATGAAATAGACCAAATGGTTTAGGAACAGGTGGACCCACTGGCAAATGTGCCCTTTGAACAAAGTATACTGTATTTGAATATAATATGTAAATACGAAATGTAGGGGGTTATTTATTAATGTATGATTTTTTTCTGGTCAGAGTTTTAAAGGGGAAACTATTTTTTTGGAGGAATAAACCCCTGATGCTGCTAAAAGACTGAATAAAAAAGTACTCCATCTTAAACCTGCCGAGGTCATGTACAAGCCAATGGCAGGTGTCCCTTTTACAACTGGAAGATATCCTGATCCGCGCTGGGTTTCATACAATAATATAAAAAATTTGTGGTTTTTGGCAATAATCCAAAAAATCTGAGTTTTCGGGAGTCAAATATGAAAAAATCATACAATTTGGATATTTTTATGATTGTATTGAGACTTTTCCTATAAAAGCATCTGCAAATTACTGCCCATTTTCAATTGGTTTTTTTTTTTCACTTGCCATGTTTTAATTCTGGCTTGCATTCCTCTCATACCTCTCTGCTTTGTGCATTTCTGCAGTCAGTCCTGATTGGATAAAGAGGATTTATAGGAATTTTGTCTCTTGAGCTGAGGACTCTCTTTCCCTTGTTTTGCTCTGCTTAGATTGCCTGTTTTACTTGTGCCGCACTGTATGATGTATTACTTTTAAATATTATACAGGACTCTCATGAGTGTTATACACTTAAGGGATCACTAATGCCCCAATAAACTTCTCATTTTCATTTAGATTTGGTGCTAGACACATTACTAGTGTCCATGGTCCAAGCATGGTCACTTCAGCTGGAAGTGAGCCTCCTGCAGATAAATTCATATATGCAATGGGCGAGTACTTTCGTCAGAAATCAGTTTGTTTGATGGTAAAAAAAATACTTCACATCTTTAAATCTGGGCAGAAACTTTATGCTCCAATTTGGAGATAGTATTTCAGTCATGTAAATTCCTAAAATGATAAACTGGTTTATTATCAGTAGGATTTATTGGCCATTGATCTTCTCACAGGTTAACTGCAATCAGTCTATGAAAAATAGAGCATGTGAAATTAAATTAAAAGAGATCACAACATAGAGCACAACTTTAGTTGACGCCTTATTGAGCAACAGGACAGCTTGGGCCCCATTGAGAATATTCTGCTGTTCAGTTGTCTGGTGCTATAGGCCCCGGTAAACTGAGGATAGGATTACATTTCTAACATAGTTAGTTAGCCAAATGTGTAATGTATAAACACTGGAGTGACTGGATGTCTTACATAACAGAACATAACCCAACTTCCTGCTTTTCAGCTCTCTAACTAGTTAGTCAAGTCACTGATTGGTTACTGCCTGGTAACCAATCAATGAAAACCAACAGAGCTGAAAAGTAGGAAGTAGTGTTCTGGCTATTATATTAGACATCCAGTCACTCCAGCCTTTATACATTACATTTTTTGGATAACTAACTATATTAAAAAATGTTTTATTTTGCACAGCCTATCTATTTACCCAGTTTTTATTTTTATACTGAACAACTCCTTTAAGTAGCAAAGTGTGTGTGAAAAAATTAAGTAACGAAAAGCAACAGGATATAGGACATATTATCCAATGCAAAGAATTCAAGAGCAAAGTAAATGAAATATATATTTTATGCAAAGTGAAACAGAATGAGACACACCTCTTTTAATAGTGTGATAAAAGCTAAATGAAATGTAATTGTATTGTTTACAGTAGTTATAACTTAATCTCAACCAAAAGTTGCTTGTATAAAACGTTACTGAGAAGTATCAGTCATTTGTTATTGACTCCTTACCCATGGCACTATAGATGTCTAATAGTGACTACAATTTTTTAATGGTTTCACGACCAGCAGCACATTGATAATATCCCCAATTAAATCATTCCTACCGTTTCAGTAGTGTTGGCTGAACATGTCAGGTAGTGTGTTGGTGTCCCTGTTATTAAGTTATATTTGCTTTTGGTATAGTAATTACTCATTAAACTGCTTATTATTTTTAAGGATTGATTACATGAAATAATTACCATCCTGCTTTTCTCTGGAAATTGGTTGTGCAACTGCACTGTTCCTCAAAATGTTTTTTTTTATTCCAAGCAAACGAAGCATAGGCTGATGCATAAACATTGTTTTGACCAGTGCAATTTATGTATTTGGGTTTTATTTTGGGTCGAAGATAATTTCATCTATCCAATACAATTTTATATGGCCTTTGCATAATTTATATATTTGATCTTAAATGTCAAATATAAAATGAAAAAAAAAATGATATCTATTCATTTTAATAAATAAGTAACATGAAAGCAAATGTAACTACAAAACCGTTTACAAAGTCGGGGGCAAAGTGCAAAGTTGAAAAATGGGTGCAATTTTTTTGCACTTTAGGAATTGCTTGAAGGATTGTGCCCATCTCTTTGCACTCCTAGAAAATAATGATATAATTTGCTGACCATGGATAGGTAATGGAAGAGTAACTCAGTAGCTGGTAGGCCAGTGTATTCCAGTAAGCCTTCTGGCAGCATCAGAAGGGAGTCTGTTACCCACTCACATATGGTATATGGCAGCCACTGCAGCTGCACATTACTCCTGAGAATCATTACAGGAGACTCTCTGGTTTTTGAACATGGAATGATTTGGTCTACAAATAGAGATGCCTAGGCTTGTTTAATTTATGTTTTATTTCTTCATTTTGTGGGACAAGCAATTATGTAGATGTATTTTTAAAATGAATACTTCTTCCAACATGTAAGATAGACATATGGCACCAGCAGTCTCTGTGAAACTGGTAAGTTCACATGATTAACCGAGCAATAATAAAATGCACTCAGTTGCCTATATTAGTCATTGCTTTATGAAGCTGATTAATTGGCTCATATGGATGGAAAAATGCAATACAGCTCATTTATTATTGATACAAGTTTTAAAGTACTAAGGGGAGCTTAGTGCCAATGAACAGTGTGGAA
Organism: Xenopus laevis; assembly: GCF_017654675.1. Classification (NCBI taxonomy): domain Eukaryota; kingdom Metazoa; phylum Chordata; class Amphibia; order Anura; family Pipidae; genus Xenopus; species Xenopus laevis. The sequence continues at coordinate 73,164,741 of NC_054382.1, read as the reverse complement.
AGAGGAGCACTTTCAGGTACAAGGCAGCACTGGACTATGGCAGGAGGCAAGTACATGAGTCTCCTAATGTTTGTGCCCCCTGGCACCCCCTAGCCTGTGTGTCTGAATGGCATGCAAACTAGGGGGATTGTAGGGAATAACCACATGCTGCCCACCACCCTTCCACTTCAGAGAAAGGTGCTACTATTTTCATTATTTTGGTGTTCTCTGAGAAACTACTTGGTTTTGAATTCACCAGCATCACCATCTCAGCTGACACTTGCTTATCTGGCAAAAGCTTTGTCGCAGCCTTAGGAGTACACTGAAGGGCATTTTAAAAGTGTCCTAAACTGAAAATATGTAGTATACAAGGAACTCTGAAACAAATATGGCTATGGGGACTGTTTCTCTGTGCTTCATGTTAATTAAACATGCTAGGGTCAAACAATACTATTGTTTAAAGGCTTCAATGCATGGTACTCTTCATAAAAGAAAGACCCTTTATCTGGAAAATCCAAAGCCAACAAAATTTCCTGATATTAGATTTCATACCTACATGTCCAAATAGAGACTAAGGGGCTGATTCACTAAGGGTCGAATATCGAGGGTTAATTAACCCTCGATATTCGACTGGGAATTGAAATCCTTCGACTTCGAATATCGAAGTCGAAGGATTTAGCGCAAATAGTGCGATCGTACGATTGAAGGATTATTCCTTCGATCGAACGATTAAATCCTTCGAATCGAACGATTCGAAGGATTTAAATCCAACAATCGAAGGAATATCCTTCGATCAAATAAAGTTAGCCAAGCCTATGGGGACCTTCCCCATAGGCTAACATGGGGTTTTTTACCTTCGAATCCTTCACTCGAAGTTTACTAAAAATAGCAATAAAGCTTTCCCAATCATACATGGATGAGCTAAAAATGCTAGTATTTAAAACAGCTATCAAAAAGTATACTTTAGATTTAGAATTTAATATATGTAGGGTTTGTTGCAAAATTAACAGGTTTCTGAATGGTAATGAGCCATGCAACAGCTGTTTTGAGGGGCCCTAAAGCCACAATTACTTATATTATTGTTTTTTGTTCAAGTGTTTTTTGCTACAAAGATTCAAACTTGCTGCCTGCTTGTCCTACTAATTCACTGAGCACCAGTACTCTAGATATGATTCTAATAATGACTTTTAGTGCTCAGCCGAGTGTCAAGGTGTTAGACTGACAAAGCTATTGAAAACAACAATCTTGACAAAAACAAAGCATTTAGGGGCCGATTCAGTAACTTCGAGTGAAGGATTCGAAGTAAAAAAACTTCGAATTTCGAAGGTTTTTTTGGGCTACTTCGACCATCGAATGGGCTACTTCGACCTTCGACTTCGAATCGAAGGATTCGAAGTAAAAATCGTTCGACTATTCGACAATTCGATAGTCGAAGTACTGTCTCTTTAAAAAAAACTTCGACCCCCTAGTTCGCCATCTAAAAGCTACCGAAGTCAATGTTAGCCTATGTGGAAGGTCCCCATAGGCTTGCCTAACTTTTTTTGATCGAAGGATATTCCTTCGATCGTTGGATTTAAATCCTTCGAATCGTTCGATTCGAAGGATTTAATCGTTCGATCAAAGGAATAATCCCTTCGATCGTACTATCTGCGCTAAATCCTTCGACTTCGATATTCGAAGTCAAAGGATTTCAATTCCTAGTCGAATATCGAGGGTTAATTAACCCTCGATATTCGACCTTTAGTGAATCAGCCCCTTAAAGTAACATTAAAGATATACTGACACCAGAAATTAAACCTTTGTTTGCATCTAGAATAACATTGCCTTTGTATGCTATTTACATTTTGCCATAAAAATATTTGCCCCATGCTTTTACATTACCTGTTTGATCCCCACATGCTTGCCCTATTTATACAGCAATAGTCTGTTAGCATTAAAAACTCTTAACAGGTTGAGAAGGGACAGTAAGAATGACTAAACAGTCAGATTTAGGAACTCCAAGTAACAATTAATTACAAAGGGAGACCTATCAGCGAAAAACAGCCAACATGACCTATAGGTAACTTTTAGGTGGTTATTTAAAGTTACTCACTATTTTCTTAAAACCACTTAAACCAAACTCCCATACACATTTTTACTGTATTTATCAATAAATTGACTCAAAAAAATCTGGTGCGGGAATAGACTGAATACAATTGTACAAAAATCTGAATTTTTACAAATGTTTTGGATTTTATGCTTGAAACATCTGTTTTTTCCTATTATCTAAACTACAAATTCTTCAGATTATTGTATGAAACCCAGCATAGATTATGATATCTTCCAATTGTAAATGGGACATCTGCCATTGACTTCTACATGACCTTGGCAGGTGTGAGATGGAGTACTTTTTTATTCTGACTTTTAGCAGCATAGGGGGTTTAATTTAATCACAAAAAAATCAAGTTTAATTTTTCCTCTAAAAAAATTGGCATTTCCCCATTAAAAATTCAGTCTGGAAAATAAATAACCCCCCTAATGTACTATAATATTTGAAGAGTAGGTTTTTAGTGTCAGTATCACTTTAAAATCCTCACCATAGACCCAGTATCCTGTGGAGGACATTTGTGCTGCAGTTAGAATTTTAAATAGAGTGGGTTTCATGTTAAATGGAGAAGAATAACATAGCAAAGTGTAGCTGCTTATAGGAACCCCTTAGAGTTAGGAACCCCCAGCTCAGAAACATGGCTTGGGTTTGTACTGAGCAGTTCTATGTTCTATCAATAAAAAGACATAGTAAACATTTCCTAATATAAAATCCTTACAAATCAAAAACAAAGTGGCCTTTTATTGTTATTATCCATACAAACTAATATAGTTTCCCATATTTGTTACTGTATTACAGTTTTAGAATTTCTTTGAGTTTACACTATGTGGTAGGATAATAAGCCCATTTAGCCTTCAGCAGTTAAACAGTATTACTATGAAACATTTGTATCCTTTTTAGATTAGAAATATTATAATGAGTGATGCAGGAACAGACTACTGAATATGCATACCTTAATTGTACTAGAAAATCATGTAAACCTTAAATAAACCCAATAGGCTGGTTTTACTTCCAAAAGGTCTTTCTGTTATTCAGAGCTTGCTGGATAACAGCTTTCCAGGTAATGGATTCCATATCTGTATATGAATTTTCAGGAGACTCGTGCTTATATCTTTTTTTATTTGAAAGGTGGACATAATCAATCATAAAAGGAATGTATCATGGGCACTTTAACTGAGCACTGAAAAGGGAAGGGAAAGTACTTTGTAAGCTGTTCTTAGAACTAAATTATTATTATTTCTGCATGCACATGATTATCTTCCAGCTTAGCTATATTATGGATATATAAAGGCCAAAAAGATGGAATGAAATTGATGCTAACGATATATAATATCTGTATAGGGCTGCTATAAACAGTAGGAAATAAATAAAACCTAGAAATCAGTTAGTATATTTATTTTAAAGGCCCAGGTCCCCAAAACAGCGAGGCAGGTTGTTTTTGAACCATATAAAATGTGGTAACAACAGAAAAGAGGAAATGCATTCTTTGTCAGGGATGACTCCCTCAGCTTAAGCACGTAAAGGAAGTCAAGTTGTTACATAAGTAGACAATATAAAAGATATACAAAGGGCGTAAGTAATTACCTCCCACACCTGATTAATGAAGCTGTATCTGTAGCTATAGAAAGAACTGCCCTTTGCTTTTACAAACAGCCCATGTCCCTTCAGTTATTCCATTCACTCTTTTATCCACCAGCTATCTTCAGCTACTGGTGTGAACTATACATGAAACTAGATATTCATCTGATTTGTCATAGTACAAGGTACTGTTCTATTATTATGGAGAAAAAGAACATTTAAAAATTTACATCATTTGTTTAAAATGTAGTCTTTAGGAAATGACTTTCCCAGCTTTCTAGATAAAGGGTGTCCGAATAATGGATCCCATACCATATGCTGTATATTAGATGTTATATTTATATATTTGTGCATCTGTGTATGTGTAACAACTTTCTTTGCAAAGCTATACAAAGAGGACCATGGATATAGGCAGGGCACATGATGCAAGTTTGGAGTAAGGCTTCTTCCCTATGTCCCTGGAAATATGCCCGTTGACAACCATTTCCTTAAAGCTAATTTAAGCTATTGTAACAGTGTTGCTCCACCTATGTGTTCCTGGACTTCAACTACTATCATTATAAAGAATTAAAGTATGATGGGAGCCTGATATCCAGTAACTGTAGATAAAACATCTTAAAGCTACACTGTACATCCTTCAAAGTTTCATACAATAGTCACTGTTGGCCCTACAGTGAACATTTCTAGCTCTCAACACTAAAAGGGCACCTGTCACCCGAAAAAAGTTTCCCCCACCAGAGGTGTGAGCAATTAGAGCCTGGTTGGTTGGAGGGTTCAATAATTAAAATGTTTTTTTTATATCCTCCCCCCCCCCACTGGGAGAGAGCTACCAATGCAATCAGCCATGTTGTGTAGCATACATGAATGGAATGAGCTTCAGATGTAAGAGGATCTTGATCATAATGAGTGATTTGCGGATCTTCCACTTTCCTCCACCTGTGTTTTGTGTGCAGGGATAGGAAATAGTATCTTCTATAATGTACTCCTTCCTGTAGTTTCTTTTAAAGGCACGAAATTGGTCTGTGCGCTACACCACAAATCAACAATTGCATTGTTATCTCCATATGTTAGATAGCATCATTTACATAAATAGCCCTAGTAGGTAGTAGTTTCTCATCAGAGATTTGCTGTAATTGACCTTGAAGTATTTGGTTTATTTAAGAGACATCATGTGTCCCCTTTAAAAACACAGTCATGGTTTTCTTTTTTCTTTTTGCACACAAGCAAGAATCACATTGTTCAATTCATTTTCAATAAAAACATCCAGACACAAGATGGATTTTTCAGATTTGTATCACTCATGAAGTGTTTAATTTTCCCATTTTTTTTGTTTTGTACATGACATTATTTTTCTTATTGACACTACTGATTTTCTTTAACCAAACGTCCCAATGACCTTGTATTATGTTTCTGTGCAATTTCCTAAAAATGCGTCTAATGTCAAAGCTGAGTAAACTGTGTATAAGAGCACAAATCAGTGACTAAGCTCACAATCATTTAAGGAATAATATTTCCTTGTCTACAATAATTTTGTATTTACATAATATATTGCATAATATTTTTTCTATTGATCATGATAACATGTTATTCCATGTTGCTATGTTCACCCTAATTCTTTGTACTGCAGTTTAAAGGAAGTAAAATTCTTCTGAATATGACCAATACAATACATTATATTAGTCAAATATGATTAAATGAATGTTACATAAGTCTACTACTACTACTCACCTTTGGATGCACCATCTTTTAGGTAGCTAGTCTTTATCAAGCAGAGCACAATCTGTTTATTGTGAAGACACAGGGAGCATTATAACCAGATCGACTTTAAATTTTTTTCCCTTTTCGTTAATTCATTGGAAAAAAAGTACAGGGGGTCATACAATAATAGGGCATAAAAGGAGATGAGATGAGCTACAGTAGCTTTGCTTTTGTAATGAACCAATTAGTATCAATTTGTTTGTAAAGCAGAATAATGTACATTGCAGCTATAGCTGTTTGGTATATTTGTATTTTCACTTGTCTGAGCTCCTCTACAAATGTATAATAAATATGTCACCCTCTGCACTGCGTAGGGCTATGCTGAAAGCTATGCAGTGACAATTAGTGGTTTTAGCAAACACATAACAAATTGGATTTGTTTTTCATACTCTGGCCAATGTATTAAGTATTTTAACAAGTGGCTGAAATTAGGGATGCGTACCTTTTCTATTTGTTAAATACAAAACCAACTTAAAACCCTAAGTTTTACATTCATGTCTAAGCAAAATTATTGTCATTGTAGCATCTATGAACAAAAGTTTGTCACCATCAGTTGTAGAAGGCAATTAGTGTTTGTATTTAGATATTATGATATTGTATTTAGATATTATGAGCATGCTAAATCTAAGTTTTGTAAAAATGTGAAGGAATTTACTTGAATCCTGGACCAGATCATCAGTTTAATACATTCCTATTAAAATAATTTATTAAAATAATAAAGTCTTAAATGGGTTATGGTGGGATTCCTAATGTCTATTTTAGAAAGTCTCTGGTCAGCAATTCCTTGGTATTCATATGCCAAAGGCATAATTTTCTTTTAATGGCTGCACTTTCAACTTTGTCCAGGGAAGCTATGATAATGGAAGCTCTTCTTGGCTCTTGTCTCCACTTACGGCTGAATCTTCAGTATTAAAGTGTGTATGTTCACTTCTTAAATTATCAGAATAATACGGGTATTAAATCTATTATCCGGAATGCTTAGGACCTGGGGTTTTCCAGGTAAGGGGTCTTTCTGTAATTTAGATTACCATATATTAAGTCTGTTAAAAATCATTTATACATTAAGGGGCAGATTTGAGGGAATTTTCAAAGTAAAAAAATTTAGAAGTAATTTTTTGGATACTTTGACCATCGAATAGGATACTTCGTCTTCGATTCGAAGTAAAAATCGTTCGACTATTCGACCATTCGACCATTCGATAATCGAAGTACTGTCTCTTTATAAAAACTTCGACTTCAATACTTTGCCAACTTAAACCTGCTGAAGTGCTTTTATTTCTACGTTTTTTTGTGTTCGAAGGAAAACCGTACGATCGTACAATAAAATCGTACGAACGTACGATAAAATCGCACGTTCGTAAAATAAATGACGAACTTATCAAGGTGTGTGATATTTTATTACATATTTTTTGCTGTTATTTTACACTGCTTCAGACCTTTGTAACTAAGTTGCGGAGGAAGTTTTTTTACACTCCAATATCTGGTGATGGTGGCAATTTATTCCGCCGTTATATTTTTTCATTATATTGTATTCTCAAAATAATAGCGGATATATACAGTAGTTCTTGATTCCTTCTTCAGGATTATCCTGAAATAGGTGACAGACTAAGATTTGCTTATACATATACATCTATAATATGGAAACCTGTTTTTCAGATTGTTCCAAAGTTTCGAAATATAGATAGATAGATAGATAGATAGATAGATGATAGATAGATAGATAGATAGATAGATAGATAGATAGATAGATAGATAGATAGATAGATAGATAGATAGATAGATAGATAGATATAGATAGATATATATATATATACACACACACACAGAAGGAGTCCACACAATTCACTCCTTAGAATAATATGTAATTATTAAACCCTGTTTAAAGAGCTACAGGTATGGGACCTGTTATCCAGAATGATTGGGACCTGGGGTTTATATATATTTATATATATATTTATATATATATATATAGTTTTGTTTCTAATTGTTTCTAAAATAGTATAGTCCAAATAGTCAGAAGAATATAAATTATTCTTGGGCAAATGGATCACATAAACCTGACATAATTACAAATACATGTAAGATGAAATGAAGACAACACTCTGAACTTAAGATTTTAAAAGAGCTAGGAATTGTACCCACCACATGGGAGTGCCACAGCTAACACATACTGTATGGATAGTATATCTTTTTACTGGCTATGAAAAAAATAGGTAGTTGTCTTTTCAAAGGAAAGTCTACAAAGTATGCATGTAATTTGTGATAATGAGTATGAGACCCACCAGCCAGTGACACAAGAGCAAGGCTAAAACTATCATCTGAGCCCCTAATATTTCTTAAAAGACTGGGGGAGATTAAAAAAAAGGTATAATTGTTTTAATATTTATTTGCCATTCTGCCTAAAGTTGATTGCACTGACTACTCTGCGACAAGAATTATGTGATTCAGCAACACATGCGGTTAGTCAAATTACAATTGTATAACAATTTGGCCACTGCTAATATTTGGTTAATAGACCTATTATGACTATATTACCAAGTTATTATCCTTTGTTTATATAGCAACGGGTGACATCTTCTGATGCCCTGTACAGAGATTATACATTCACTGCCCCAGTGGAGTTTACAATCTGAGGCCGCTTATCACATTCTCACGCATACTGAAGCAAATTTTATTAGGAGCCTATTAATATTAATGGTGGAAAATAGAGTACCTGTAGGAAACCCATGCAATCACAGGGAGAATATACAGACTCAGTGTCGGACTGGCCCATGGGGATACTAGGAAAACTCCCAATGGGCCCAGGTGTAAGTGGGCCCTCATGCTGAGAAACATTTGGCCTATTTAATGGCCATTCCGTATTTCTATGAGGCTAAATAGATGGAATAATAGATTATAGTATGTAAGGAAAAGAGACTAGGAGAATAGAGGTTGAGTGAGGAGAGGAAGATTAATAATACTAAAAGTGGGCCCCTGTTCTAAGGTTTTTGGATGGGCCCCTGGTGTCCCTGGTGTACAGACTCCTTGCAGATAATGCTCTATCTGAAATATGAACCATGGACCTCAATGCTGTATTGCAGTACTAACCGTTGACTAAGTACAACTAAATCTCCATCATACTAACCATTTATAATTTGGATGTCTCAGGTTTTTATGAAAATTATAAATTTGTCATTGAAAATGAGTTCCAATGATTAGGAATTTTCTGTTTTTATTATACTAGGATGATGAAGCAGACCTTGATGGGCCTGCAGGGGAAGCATATACAGCCCAATAATCCTTCAGTCACCCAATTAAAGTAATATTCCACATTTCCTATTTATGTTTTATATTAGACTCTAAGCTATATAGCATTCATGTAACTTGGAGTACAATTCCCCATGTTACTTTATTGTTTACAGATACTGGATCCTGTTCAGCTTTGCTTGTTGTTATGTTAGAATGGAAAATGTGCTGTATCATACTGACTTGCCAACTTCAAACTGAAACGCTTTTCATAATGGTGTTTAATTTGTTTCCCAAATAGATTTAAAGCTAGGTTTGATTAAATAAGGGTAGATAAGTTGATTGAGCTTGACATCAGAATTATAGATAAGGCATGGCTCTTTAGTTATTATATTGCATGGGTGGCAGTCTTTAAGAGAAAGAATGTGGGGCATGAATAAATGGGCAGCTTCAAAGCAAAATCTTCAGGAGAGAGCGACTATGAAATGTTAGCTGTGTTAGTAACAATAATAGATGCATCAGTTACAGTGGTTAAGGAGGAGTAGTGATGGGCGAATAAATTTGCCAGGTGCAGTGAATTTCCACATTTCGCCATCGGTGAATAAATTTGCGTAAATGCTGAGAAAATTTGCCAGTGAAAAATTTGCCTTGTTGAAAAAAATTGGCCATGCGTCTAAATAATTGGGACGCCCATTGACTTTAATGCATTTGGACAAAATATGCACGCATATAAAAATTGCAGCGGGTGCCGAAATTGAAGTGCGTCAAAATAATTTTGCAAATTTTGCAATGTTTTGGGAATTTTGCTGGAAATTCGTGCATTTTCTGGCGAATCGAAACGGACAAATTTGCCCATCACTAAGGAGGAGTCATTAAATGCCTGTTTGTTCAATGTTTCACTTAGGTTATGCAGGGACATCCATAAGGAAATAACATAATTGCTATCTGTTGTGACCTAGATAAGGAGAAGAGAAAAGAGAAACAGGTGGCTGTAACCATTGTAAATATTATGTATTATTACTGCTTGCTGTGTGCGAGTTTATTTATATATGATATATATCCCTCTGTGTGTGTGTGTGTCCCGATTGAAAATGTTTTTTACCCTATACCAGGGATTTTTCACCCCCGTGTCCCCATGCTATTTATATACCCCAAATAACGTGACATCTTATCCTACTCTAAAAACAGTCATTATAATGAGGTGCATGACTGGTTCTGAGCCAGTTTTTGGGTCATCCTAAACAAAAAGTTTAAAAGGCCCTATGTATAGCCCTATGTTTAACATGAGCTTAAGGAATATGGCTTGTGCCAAATATACTTTATGTAGATTATTTTTAAGATACTCCCTATTTGGTTCTTTTGAGGTAGATCATCAGACTACCACTGTACAAATAATTCCATTGCATAATGTTTCTGTTTAGCTTTGCACTGATACTCATTAGGTCACATGCAAAAAAAGGCCCATTATATATTGTATGGATTAAAGTCAAGTGCTTCATTTATTTGAAAGCTATCTGAGAATTTTCCAATTGTTTCTCTTTTTGTTTAACCAAGCCTATTCACCCATATCACATGACCTGTACAGGTGCTGTCAGTTGCTTCCTATTAAAGCCAATGTGAGGCACCAGGGGTGGTTTTGGGTGTTTCTGCCCCAGTGAACAAAATGCCCATTGTGCATTTACTCCAGTGCTCAGGCGCTAAATTTAATTCCAATTCGATTTTAAACACGTCAACAGAGATTAATGGAGTTTTCCATTAAATATGTTTCTTCATTGAATTGAATTTGTATTGAATTGTATTACTGTAAAACTGCAGTGATGCACATTTTAAAACTCATTGACAATTCAGACTGCAGGAACAAACATTGTAATAAATAAAACCCAAATATTATGTTACAAAATGATTACCTGAGACAGAGTATAAATAAGTTGCTGCCCCACAGAACATAATGTTTATAGTTTAAAATTGAACCAGGTCTATTAGTCGGTTTATGGTCAGGGACGAATTTTAAAGTCAGATAAGGATAAGATTTAGCTGCTTTTATCTGACCACTTCATCTTTCTGGAGGTATGACGGTACAATCCTCAGTATTCCCAAACTTCCATGTTGTAAAGTAGAGTAACAGACAGCAGCCCAATTCTCCAATACAATAGTAAATCTTTATTTGCTCTGCTTAAAGGAAATGACAAGGCCAAGGCCTTACTCGTTTCAAGCATTGCTGCACATAACTTGAATTTTAAACCACTAATTTGGCAAACTGTAGAACGCTACAAATAGTGTATTTGTACCATTCTCTGAAATAAAAGCTATTCAGGAATTATAAGTGAATAGTGATGGGCGAATTTGCGCTGTTTCGCTTCGCCGAAAAATATGCGGATTTCGCGCGAAATTCGCAAAATGGAGAAAAATTAGCGAAACGGCGCCGGTGCCTCGTTTTTGACGCCGGCGCCCGTTTTTTCTATGCCGGTGGCAGTTTTTTCGAAAAAAAAATTTTTGACGCCGGCGAATTTTTGCCTAGAATTTTCGCGGGCGTTTCGCGAATTTATTCGCTGGCGGCAAATCGCGCGAATAAATTCGCCCATCACTATAAGTGAACACATTGAGCATGTGTTCCTTGCTCCTTGCATTACCTGGTGTTTTTGTCTTGTGAGTTCTATATCACAATATTTTCAAATAACATTAACACGACTTAGCAACCTGCAGTCCTCCACTGAGGTTGATTGCACATTGCTGAGTCGTGTTAATGCCATTTGGAGAACTACTGTATGTGTGTATCCCTTCCACTAGCACCGGAGGTACAAAATAAAACACCACTTACATACCAATTCAATATTAGTGTATTTCCTAGTTTATTACATGCCCTGTATAGTGATGGGCGAATTTGGGGCGTTTCGCTTCGCAAAAAAAATTTGCAAATTTCCCGTGAAATGGCAAAGAAACGCAACCAGCGCCGGCGTCTCGTTTTTGACGCTGGCGTCCTTTTTTTTACTTCCGCGTCCGTATTTTGACGCCGGCACAAATTCGCTGTCTAAATGCACACAAGTACAAAAAAAGTGTAAATTTTTTTTTACGCCGGCGACTTTTCTCAGCGGTTTCGCAGAATTTATTCGCCGGTGGCGAATCGCGGGAATTCGCACCTAGCGAATAAATTTGCCATCACTAGCCCTGTACACTGGTGTACACTCTTAAATACAACAAGGGAAGTATTGCTTGCACAAAGGAACAAATAGTTGTATACATTTTTTCTGGTTGCAGCATTTATTACATTACCTTTTCAGTGTTCATGACATTAGAGGCACTTTTCTTTGTGATATTGTTCCTGCCTATTCTAGCATTGCAACTGAATACACAATAGTCATCCAACATTTTCTGGACTTCTCTGCCTAGTTCCTGGGCAAGCCATTTCTGTGTGTTGTAATCCCTTGCACTTTGATACTTTAATATGACCACAAAAGGAAACTGTATTTTGCTGCTTTCATCTATATTGTGTGCATAACTTCAGGAATACAATGGATTTATAAAAAAAACATTTGTTTGAATGTTTCTCTAAAAAGAAAATCGTAGTCCTTGATCTCAGTGGGGTAGCTGTTATGTACAGTGAGGAAGGAGATGAATGACAACATAGGAGGGTCTTAGTATGGTTTCCTTTGAAGGATCACGTACTGGGTGATATGTGCTGAACAGCTCGGGTACTTGCCGTCTGTCGTGAAACATTAGTGGGATTATAAGAATATTTTTTAGTAATACATTATGTAACAGTGACATTAAAGTACTCATGCGATATACTAGACAACTTTTTATTAACTTCTTCTTCTTAATAATGAATGAATTTATATCAGGCTGTATAATTAAATAAAAATATTTTGGTACTTTAGTGTCAAAAAATCCCCATTTTGATTTGAAAAGTTAAAACATATTAATTGTATTATTCCATTTAAAAACTAGCCTGTTTTGGCCATGCAGGTTTTTTGTGTCTAGCAGTAGAGCCTATAACAGTGGCTCTAAATATGTATTTAACACCTTTTTTAATAACCTGCCTAAAGCATGCTGGGAATAGAAGTCCAACAAGTAAATCAGAATATCAAACCACAAGTGGCTTCTATACCTGAAAGGAAGCAGAAACATAACAATAAAGGATTTGTTAATGTGAAATAAGGAAGGTAAAAAATGAAAAAAACAAGTATGGGACCTGTTATCCAGATAACAGATCGTTCCGTAATTTGGATCTCCATACCTTAAATCTAATAGAAAATCATGTAAACAAACCCTTAGCAGATTTACTAAGGGTCGAATTTCAAAGTTAAAAAAACTTTGAAATTCGACCCTCAAATTGAAATCCTTTGACTTCGAATATCGAAGTCGAAGGATTTTGCACCAAATTTAGCATTCTAACGATTAGAACGTTTTTATCGTACGATCAAAGGATTTTCCTTCGATGTACAAAGACTTCGAAAATGGTTGTAGAAGGTCCCCATAGGCTAACATAGCACTTCGGTATTGAAGTTGAAGTTTTTTTAAAGAGACAGTACTTCGATTATCAATTGGTCAAATGGTACGGTTTTTACTTCTAAATCGAAGTAGTAGTAAATTCGAAGTCATAGTATCCTATTCGATGGTCGAAGTATTCCAAAAATTACTTTGAAATTCAAACTTTTTGTACTTCGAAAATTCACTCGAACCTTAGTAAATCTGCCCCTTTTAGTCTATTTGTACTGTATATTGTGAGTTGGTCCCTAACATCAGCACAGAGCATGTGCAGTGAATCAGTCCTAATTCTCAAGTTAAGCTTTAGTTCTCCTTTAAGTAAATATTGCCCCTTTACAGCCTTTTTTTTAATTTGAGCCACCACTTTGCGAAGGTCTATGTGCTCCCACAGAGATCACCTGATCAAAAATACTGTATCTATAACTGTAAGGGGAAGAAATATGGAAGCAAAAGACAGAACTTTGTCTGTTAATTGGCTCATCTGACCTAACACAAATCCTTCTAAGGACCCATACGGTTAATATGCCCCTATGGCTTTAAATCCCTATCCTTCCTCCTTTCCCTAGTTGCTGGGCAGAAGCCCACATATCCTAGTTATTGGCCAAGAGGTGTAATGACAACTTCCTGTCACACTTTAATATAGTGTATGGAACGGGGTGGATCTTCCTCTTTGGCTCCTGGTGTCCTAAACATTAGGATGTTCCCGCTGAGCCTGGGTACACCAAGGCCCAATAAAGCCCTTTTGCCCTAGAGGGACCAGTACCTCTAGTGTCTGAGTCGGGGAGCAGGGACCCCATGAACGAGGTTAGCTAGAGACAGGAATAGATCTGTTATAGACAGATAGAGAGGAGAGAGAGAAAGAGCAGTTTTGTGCTCCATCCTGGATCTGTAGCAGGAAGTAGCTTCTCCCTGACCACTCCACTGGGTGGGATACAGACCACTTCAAGGTACATCTGCCTGGAGGTCTGCCTTACTACTTGACTACATCCTTGTGGGAGTCACATTCTCAGCTGTCTCATCTGCATGTCCTAGTCTGCTGGTATTTTATACTGCATGTGCCTCCTTATTGTAAGTAACCCTGTGGATCATTTGTCTCTGACGAATAAACTGTTATCAGCTGTTTTCACTGCAAGAAACTCCTGGCGTCCATTCTTTATATTTTTATTGCAGTAGCCTGTGGGAGTTGTAGTTACACTACACCACCCCTTGAATCTTCCACTTAGCGATGGCCCTGCCTGAAGTGTTGAGTCATGTGTAACACTTGCTCTAATCACTAGCTGGACATTAACCCTGTTTGGTCTGCCTAGCCCAAGTTAGCGTTAGCGTTCCATTGTGTGCAACTTGGATTGTAGGATCCCAGGGGGCGGTCCATATTTCTTAAAATATTTCTTTCCTATAACAATGCAAATAATCAAATCTCTAATGAAATAATTTTTAAATGTAAATGCTACTTCTACAGTTTCCCATGATCTCATAAGTCATATGTCATATGTTTTACTCTCCAAATTCCAAATGTATAACCTTATATGTATACTATCAGTGTTGATACCTGGTATTGAGGATTTAGTCATATACAACATTTTCCTAAATTAGATTTTATTATTTTGCTTTTGCATGTTAGCAAATTTAGAGATTTGGTTTTAAAGCCAACTTCAATATAATTAATTAAAACCAGAAAAACTGTGGCCCAAGGACACTCAAAGGAATTGCATTAATAATACTGGTCCAACCAGAAAATGAAACATTAATCTCAATTCTTTGTAAATTATATGTCAGCCAGTTTTCTGTTTAAGTAAAAAAAGCTGGAGCCAGACCAATATTTCTTAACTCTTCATAGAGTGGACGCAGAGACAGCCCAATTACTACATTTTACATAACGTTCTCCTTACCCAAGCTAAGCGTAATCCAAATGTATTTCTTAATGTAACACATTATAACAATTCTAATAGATTACTATGTATAGGAAGCTTACAGGCCTGTACTTTCCTGGTTTTGAATACATTCTTTTAATACAAGGACTCAGTTGTAGTTTTATTTTTTTTAAAATAGAGAAGGCGGTCTTTTATAATTTGCACTATGTTTTACCTCTCAGAGAGGGGGAGGTATAGATTACTAATATCAATTAATCAATTTGTCAAAGGATACTGGATAATCCTTCATTGCTTCAGCACTAGCATTTTTAGTATTAGATGTACACTTGTGAGTTTTACGCAGTCTGATACTGCAATCAGGTTAAGATCAATACATTTTTTACCTGATTAATTAATTGTTGGATGTCCTTTATCCTTCTTTTTCTTGAATGAATTTATTGAATTTTTAATAGCATTCAATCAACTTAATCAGTAGTAAGTTACTTATTTTTATTTTAACACAGGCACTTTATTTTTCTAAATAAATAATTATTGGAATAAATGAAATTAACATACAGATGAATTGAGTGGTTTATTGTACACAACATAAACGCTATACACAATTTATCAATCACTAATTTTTCATACCAAATATCATTAGAGAGTGTGGGGGTTTACTATCTTTTTCTTCCTTTTCAAGTAGTTTTATTTTTCTTAGCCTACATTTCAGATGTGCATAAACTACAATATTTACAAATTCTTTTTCAATGAATGTCTTTCTAAAGAAGCTGCTCGTGAATTATAGCATTTAATAAAACATTTAACAATAGTATGAGCTTAATTAATACTTAAGCTGGCCAGCAATTCTATTAAAATACATTGAATTATTTTATACTGAAGTACTTTAGAATAATTTATTCTAGAATGTGTAGGACAGTTTTTGTTTTGGTACTAAAAAAAGTACATTATTGAATTAAAATAAGCTTGACAAGTTGGGATTGTTTACTGATCAGAAGAATGTAGGTTTAATTTAATTTCGGAATTCTCTCCTCTAAGCAGTTGTATTGAGAAACACAGTAAAAAGCACCAAGAAAGGTTTGGATGCCTTTAAAAAAATCAGGGTTACAGAAATTATACTTCAGCCTTTTTTCAAACTACTCTAGTAATAAGAAACTAGAGACATTTGCATAATCTTAGGATAGCCTTCTAATATGATTCTGTGTTGGAAGGCTTCATAATTCTGGTTCCATATGTGTTCTTACTTACTGGGGTCATTTATAAACATTGGGCAGATCTGCACTTGGGCAATAACTCATGGCAACCAATAAGATCTTTCACTGTTCTACTTTGAGCTGGCTGAAAAAAAGCTAAATACTGGTTGGTTGCTAAGGGTCATAGCAATAGGATTATCTCTTTTAATTTAAATAAACAGGAGCTAAATAGTTGTTTTAACTATTCATCTAAATCAGCTTTTTTCTGACTTTTGGTCCAAGTTCCCTTTTAGGCATTAACATTTGCTATAAGATAAAGATATAGGAAACCTGTTATCAGCATTTGAAGAATTTCAAAGGCTGAAAACAAGTTTCAGTCTCAGTATTTAAAATGAGGAAACCATGGACAGATTTGCTCATCACTAATCTTCCATTTATAGTTCAGCAGTTGATATGATATCTTAAAACCGTCTAGCGCTCTTAGCACTTAGTAAATGCCATTTACTTGGAAATCAAAATAAAGTGTGGTGATGTCATTATTAAATCATTAACAAAAGCTGCAATTTAATTTAGACAAATGTAATGAAGAATCCTTTTCAGAATATGTAATATTTCTTATTCCCTAGGCACTTGTCCCATAGAAATATTGGAGTCTTCCTGTTCTCTGTACAGTTACTGAATAGGGGAGGTTTGAAAATAAACTGCACCTGTAAAATGTCATTATAATGCACAAGAGCCATGAATATCCTGTGAATTATATCCTTATTAAATGTGCTCAGTGATGTCATAACTGGTGTTTTAGTAATGTCATTTCTGTCACATGACTCACTGAAACTTATGTATTACAGGTATGGGACCTGCTATTCAAAATGCTCAGCTTTTACAGATAAGGGTCTTTCCATAATTTAGATCACCATACCTTAAATGAATTGTTCAGTGTAAAAATAAAAACTGGGTAAATGAATAGGCTGTGCAAAATAAAAAATGTTTCTAATATAATTAGCAAAAATGTCAAGTATAAAGGCTGGAGTGACTGGATGTGTAACATAATAGCCAGAACACTACTTCCTGCTTTTCGGCACTCTTGGTTTACACTGAATGGTTACCCTGGTTACCAGGCAGTAACCAATCAGTGACTTTAGGTGGGGCCACATGGGTCATATCTGTTGCTTTTGAATCTAAACTGAATGCTAAGGATCAATTACAAACTCACTGAATAGAAATGTCCCATGTGGCCCCCCTTCAAGTCGCTGACTAACTCAGAGTTATAGAGCTGAAAAGCAGGAAGTAGTGTTCTCGCTATAATGTTACACATCCAGCCGCTCCAGCCTTTATACATTACATTTTTGGCTCATGGACTATATTAGAAACATTTTATATTTTGCACAGCCTATCTATTTACCAAGTTTTTATTTTAAGTCCATTAAAAAATAATGTAAAAATGAATTAAACCCAATAGGATTTTTTGTCTCTACCAAGGATTATTTTTCTTTTAGCTGGGATAATGTACAAAGTATAGTTATAGTATTACAGAGAAAAAGTAAATCATTTAAAAAAAAAAAAACTCTATAGGAGTATGGCCTTCATGTAATTTGGAGCTTATTAGATAATGAGTTACTGGATAATAGATCCCATATCTGTATAATAAATAAGGCAGCCCTTATTGAATAAAATGAGGATATTAGACGTCACTCTGCTTTTGGCCTTGTGTGTTTATATGGCTATGGAACTTCTCAGTGTCTTATAATATACTATCTTCCAGTTTTAAAAGGATCATCTGCCTCTGACTTCTACATGAACTCGAGAGGTTTGAGATGGAGTATTTTTTTATTTGGACTTTTAGCTGCCTTGGGATATAATCTTTTTTTCCCACAAAAAAAAACTGTGTATTTCATTTTCCATTTAAAACTGAGAAAGAATCTGACTTTAGTAAATACCACCTTATATTGTAATATTAAGGGGCCGATTCATCAAGGGTCGAATATCGAGGGTTAATTAACCCTCGATATTCGACTAGGAATTGAAATCCTTCGACTTCGAATATCGAAGTCGAAGGATTTAGCGCAAATTCTGCGATCGTACGATCGAAGGATTATTCCTTAGATCGAACGATTAAATCCTTCGAATCGAACGATTCGCAGGATTTAAATCCAACGATCGAAGGAATATCCTTCGATCAAAAAAACTTAGGCAAGCCTATGGGGACCTTCCCCATAGGCTAACATTGACTTCGGTAGCTTTTATCTGCCGAACTAGGGGGTCGAAGTTTTTTTTAAAGAGACAGTACTTCGACTATCGAATGGTCGAATAGTTGAACGATTTTTACTTCGATGGTCGAAGTAGCCCAAAAAATACTTCGAAATTCAAAGTTTTTTTACTTCGAATCCTTCACTCGAATTTAGTGAATCGCCCCCTAACTGTCTCCACTGCCGTGTAATCTACATCTGTTATCATTATTATTGTTTTGCAGTAAAGCCCAGTGTGTACTTGTTTTAATGTAACATTTAAATAGAAGTGTCTCTGTTTAAAAAAACTAGAAAAGATCAGTCTCTGTTTTCTGTGGTTTATCCTGTTTATCCTTTAATTCCTATGATCACATGAATGTGTGTATTGATATCATCTCTAGAATATAGAATACCTCGCAATGTATACAGTGTATATCGATATCATATTGCACATAAGTACATAGAGCCTCTCAACTTCCCCAGGTTATTGCCTGTCTCAGTTTTACAGAGAAGGAAAAGTTTACTGTACAAAGGATTTCATTGTGATTGGCAATTTGATCAAAAGTCCTCTAGGGATGAAGTACAAAGTGAAAAAGTGCTTCCAATTTCACTATTCTGCATTTTTTAGTTGTAACAAAGACTACAGGGGTTATGTAATAAAAGGCACAAAGTTTGCCCAGGAGCAGTAACCCATAGCTACCAATCAGCAGGTAGAATTCACTGGTCATCTGTTGAAAAGCTAATGTCTCATTGGTTGCTATGGGTTACTGCTCCTGGGCAAACTTATTGCCTTTTATTACATATGGGGTTTAGACTATACTTTTTTATAGTTGATGGGTCACTATTTGCAACTGCACTTGTGAAATTTTGCATTTTTAAAAGGTAAGTACCCTAGCTAAAATAATTTTTTATTTTTTTTGCTTATATTAGTATATTAGATGGCATCACAGATCGTTTACTCCTGGTACCTGTGGCAACTCTGTGGCAAAAGAGTGAACTTCTAAAACATTTCACAAACTTTTGAAGAACAGATTTATTACTTTGTTCATTTTTTTATCACCAATTAGGACTGGCACCTTTTCTGGAAAAAAATACCGGCCTTCCTATACATTTATCTTTTTTCCCTATTAATAACATTGGGATGAACCATCGTTTTTACCAGCCAGGCAGGTAGGTAAAACACCGGCCAGATGGCAACCTTATCACCAATGCATTTCCCCTTTCATTGAAAACCTCTTCTATTCTAATTTTGTATGTTTTCCAGGGAGCTTCTCACTCCTGATGCTGCTCCACTTAACTTGCCCCCCACCCTCCCTGGAACTGATAAAGTGTTGGTAAGGATCTCACACTGTGGGGGTTATTTATTAAATTCTGAATGTCAAAAACTCGAAAACTCGAAATTGAGTTTTTTTTAATATAAAATCTTTTTTTTGTGAAAATAACAACTCGTGATTTATTATACCCCCAGGATGGAAAAAGTCTGAATCTGAAAATCCGGCATCTCAGACCTGCTGAGGTTGTATATATAAGTCAATGGGAGAAGTCCCGAAGATATCCTGATCTGCATTGGGTTTCGTGCAAAAATCCGAAGATTTTGTAGTTTAGGGCAAAAGTAAAAAAAAAGGCTGGTGCGGTACTTGGGAGAAGGGGCCCCTATCCAAGATCTTATGCTCACAAGCTTCTTAAGCATGGCGGTGGAATTTATTCACTCTTCCTAAATCGGCAGATATGGAACCCGGATGCTAATCTCTTCACACTCGCTCACTTCAATCCGCATAGCGGTGAAAACTACAAGAGTACGGTCTGTATACCTATTTGTGTTCGGTGAGAGTGGACAGGATATTTTGCGATTGTTTAATCGCTAAGGAAGTCACTGGACTGCAATATCTGGACTCCAAAACACCACTTATTACTATCTGCGATACACAGACCCCCACTGCGGATCTATAATAACACATTCCATCTATCTACATTGTTGAATTGTGTTGTTGAGTTTATGGCTCTGGGTTAACTCTGCAAGACTCTAATAATTTGGGCAGCGCCCATGTTCCACGCTTTGCTATATCTAAGATCGCTTACTGTGTTGCATGTTACTCTATCGGCTGTGTGATAAGTAATTATTGGTCATAACCATTGGCATAGAGGTGTGCCCAATCACTCATAAGTAATTGTTTCACAGACCCAAGAGTCTGTTCCACAGCTATTATCACTATATTCATCATTGGTTCTTCTAACCCGCTTCATATAAAGCGGGTGGTGGGGTCAAATGATTTAAAACAGAGGGATCCCTCCTCCCATATGCTGCACCTTGTTTTTATATTTGTTTTTAATTGACATCTAGGGCATGGTTGTGAATAAATATTGCCTTTTTAAACTATTTGGATATGACTTATTTGATTCATTGATACAGTCCTGGAGGTTAAGTCCTCTTCTCCAATTTTGTTATCTACAAAAAAAATCTTATACAATTCAAAGTTTCAGACAATTTTCACAATTTTTAGAGTTTTTTCCCCGAACTGGAATTTTTCTGGAAAATGTATTGATAAATATCAGGAAATAACCGGTGCGGATTAGGTCGGAGTATGTTTCAGAAAATGAGATAAATTTGGATTTTGATAAATAACCCAATCAAAGAAAGTGCACGCACTCCTGCAGCCAGCCGGTGAGGTAAAAAAGAAGAAGCTTTATTCCATTCTGTTAAAAGTCAAAACGTCCTAAAGCGTTTCGTATCAAAGTATACGTAATCATAGGCTCCTTTGATACGAAACGCGTTAGGGTGTTTTGACTTTTAACAGAATGGAATAAAGCTTTCTTTTTTACCTCACCGGCTGGCTGCAGGAGTGCGTGCACTTTCTTTGATTGAATTATCGCCTCAAGCTACGGGTTCGGGGCACAGCTACCGGGCCATCTACCGGATTCGGTGAGTGCGCTGATTGCTGACTTCAAATGCACACGGGGTAACTTGAATTGAGATGTTATAAGTGTCGGACCTGGGGTTTCCACACCCAGGTCAACTCTCCCTTTGGATGAGCTATAGTTCTGCAAGTGCAGAAAATGGTTCTGCACTTTTAATTGACATTCTAATTAAATTGCTTATAAGCCTCAAATATTTTATGTGGCATATTCTTATAAGTCCTGTTTAGATATGTGCTATATTTATTTTTATAAAATTATTACTAGCACCCAAGATGTATCCAGAAAAATACATATTTAACAGTTGTGTCAAATTTGAAAGAAGCTCCTTAAGCAGTGCAAAAGGTGACACAGTTAAAAGCATTCCCCTTTATGACTCTCTAGTATTTTTTGTTACATTTATTGCACCAGTGAAGATATTATAATTTTTTCAAGCTATGTGCTTTTCAGTACAATCGGAAATTGTGACACAAGGAATCTACATTTTCTTGCTTTCAAGTTGTATCCACTGCTTTGCTGCCATGTAGAGTTATTATAACTGTAACGCCTTTCTTCAGTTTTCATTGTGAAAGGTGTTTGGATAGCACGGTGTTCTGCCATCAAACACTGCAAAAACAGCCTGTGAGTCATAGAAACTGAACACACGCATAGCTGCAAGCACTAATCTCTTCCTAATTGGCACCCTACTCACTGTCTAGTTACTCTATATAATTCAACAGGCAAAACATAGTTTAATAAACAACATGTCAAGTGAAATATCTCATATTGATGGTAATTTAAAAAAGCAAGTTTCCATTCATATTATGCAAAGAAATTCACACAAAAATAATGCTTGTAGTTGTGTGTGGCTTTAAACTTGTAGGTGGTTGTATTTTACAAACAGCCTTTTTTTTAAGACTAGGGCCACAAGGAAATGTAGCTGAATCATGTGGGGATTTTTGAAATTTGTGGATGGGGTGAAGGCAAATGTTGAAGTTTCTCATCAGTTATTGTCAGACCAATGCAGCGTGAATACATTGAAGCATGCTTATTGGCTATCCAGGTGTATGGACAAAGCAGACAGTATCCACCTTATGGCCCCTGGGTTGATCAGTAGTTAAAATGCCAGGTAGTCCCCTGTATAGCTGTTAAATAATGTAAGTTTAAAGGGGTTGTTCATCTTGAGTTAACTTAATATGATGTAGAGAGGGATATTCTGAGACAATCTGCAGTTGGTTTTCAATTATTATTATTTAGGGTCTTTGAGTTCTTTAGCTTTATATTCAGCAGCTGTTCAGTTTGCAATTTGGTTGCTATGGTCCAAATTACCCTAGCAACCATGCACTGATTGAAAAAAGAGACTGGAATATGAATAGCAGAGGACCTGAGTAAAAAGACGAGTATTAAAAAGTAGCAATAACCATAAATGTGTATCCTTACAGAGCATTTGTTATTAGATGGGGTCAGTGACCCCCATTTGAAAGCTCAGAAGAGGAAGGCAAATTATTTAAAAAACTATACAAAATAAATAACGATAATCAATTGAAAAGCTGCTTAGAATTAGCCATTCTATAACATACTGAAAGTTATCTTAAAGGTGAACCACCTCAGGTAGCACTGTCAGCCCAATAAAGTTACACCAGATGGGATGAGATTAGGCAGTATATAACATTTGACCTCTGCTTATCTTCCTGTGTAACAATACCTGATGATTTCCATACATCTTATCTGTGATCTGCTATGTGCCTTTTCTCCTTTTCTGTTTGAATGACTGTCCCTATGGCAACACAACAGCTTTTTACATAAACAATTGTTGCAGGACAACAGTAGAAAATATTTTAATTACTTTAAAACACTAGTTTTTGCTGTTCATTTAAACAAGCTCAATTACCAGTCAATTATATTAAATCTACCTCTCCCATTTTGCCCGACAAGTCCTGTGCATCTACAAGCAGAATTGCTCAGCTTTTTTTTATATTCATTAGAGAATTATTACATGTAGTAATGCTCCCTCATTCTAAATCTAATCCCAGGTCCCAATCTATCTTGAGGTTAGCTTGAGATGTAAACTGATGGAAATGACATAGTAAATAGTAAAATAAAAGGGAATGGAAACGAAAGCTAAAACTGATATCAGTTATGCCGATAGAAGTCCTTATGGAGAAGAAGGGAGAATAAGAATTATTACTATGGACTGCTGCTAAAAGAAGCTTTATGAGATGACTGGTGCAAGTAAACCTTTTCAGTAGCATCTCATATTTCCTAGAAGCACATAGATATCAATATTTCCAGGATGTACCAATCCTGCAAGCCCAATAATATTTTCTTTTTAAAAATCTTTGGTTAGGTCACTGTTATTTATTTTTGAAATGCCTTGTCTGCATGATGAAAAGTCACATAATTTTTAGGATTCAGCCAGGCACTATGTATAGGCACTATGTATAGCACACATATCACAGATGTCAGTAAAGCTGGCCATAGATGTTGAGATTTTTAAAAGATCCGATCCTCATCGTGAGACCACGATTTTGTTGGAACGAACGTACAATCGTACGAATTGACCATCAACTAAAAAGACCAATTTGCCAGGAAAACAACGGGGAGCTGCCTGCTTGGCCCTGCAAACATAGATAGATTGCACTGGGATCGACAAAGATTTTTTGACCTGGCCAATCAATTTCCTGACAGATGTCGGCCGAAAAATCGTAAAATGTTCGATCGTTCGAATCCCACTAAGCGCACAATAATTTCGAAGGATTGGTCGGACTTCGATAAAATCGGTCGTTCAGCAAGAAGAATCATCGGGTCTATGGGCAGCTTAAGAGCTCAACTTTGAGAAATATGCCCCTGTACAATTTGGCTCTATATCACCTTTTGATAAATATGTCCCAAGCTAAGAGGCTGTTTACAAGTTACAAGTGAAGAAACAGGCAAATAGATGGGATCCTCGTTGTTTGGCAATACTGATGTATGTATAAAAAACAATCTGATGAGTTCCAAATTGTTTGCAAAAGAAAAACACCTACTTACAGGGAAATATAGCTTTTGCACGGCACATATCATTAAATATAGGTCAAGATGACAACACTGTGTAGAAATATCAAGCTGGCTAAACTTGATTCTTATTCTAGGAAATGTAATTATACTAAATGTAATGCCAAAAACCAAAATACTTCCTTGAGAATATTATTGAAAACCATTTTGAAATAGGAGAACTCTGAAATGTTAACTTGAGATCCAGGGATTCCTCAAAATGAAGCATACAAATGTCTGTCTGTTCCAGATCTACTATGAGAATTAGGGATGTCGCGGACTGTTCGCCGGCGAATTCGGCTGTTCGCGCTCGCCGAATGTTCGCGAACGTCGCGCGACGTTCGCCATTTTGGGTTCGCCTTACCTGGCGCTTTTTTTTGACCTCTCACCCCAGACCAGCAGATACATGGCAGCCAATCAGGAAGCTCTCCCTCCTGGACCACCCCCACACCCCCTGGACCACTCCCCTTCCATATATAAACTGAAGCCCTGCAGCGTTTTTTCATTCTGCCTGTGTGTGCTTGCAAGAGCTAGTGTAGGGAGAGAGCCGTTACTGATTTCACTGATTTCTTTGAGGGACAGTTGATAGTAAGTTTGCTGGCTAGTAATCTACTTGATACTGCTCTGTATTGGAGGGACAGAAGTCTGCAGGGATTTGAGGGACATTTTAGGGTAGCTTTGCTGGCTAGTAATCTACCTTCTACTGCAGTGCTCTGTATGTAGCTGCCTGCTGTGGGCACTGATCTCTTCTGATCTCATCTGCTGACTGCTGTAATAACCCAATAGTCCTTGTAAGGACTGCTTTTATTTTCTTTTTTGTTGTTTTACTTTGCTACTTTAACAGCCAAGTGCTATTAGTCTAGCAGTGTTGGGGATTGGGACTGGTGTGCTACTGTGCTGCTCCTAGTAGTTCAGCAGCACCAACCCGAGAATATTTTTTTTTTTAATATACATATAATTTTTTTTTTATTTTACTTATCTTACTGTTCTTTAAGGTGTCCAGTGCTGTTTGCTGTTCTTCATAGTAGTGCACCAATAGTAGTGCACTTGCAGGCATTATTTGCCCAGTGGCCATCTAGCTGTGTGAGCTTTTTCACATTCTGTCTAAATATCAATAATAATACCGTCTCCAGAAACACCACCTGAGTGACGTTTTCAAGCAGCAATAATATATTCCGTATCCACCACTGCTGTAGTGTATACGTTGACCTTGCAGGCATTATTTGCCCAGTGGGTTCTTCATTTTCAAACCACTGCCACTTAGCTGTGTGAGCTTTTTCACATTCTGTCTAAATATCAATAATAATACCGTCTCCAGAAACACCACCTGAGTGACGTTTTTCAAGCAGCAATAATATATTCCGTATCCACCACTGCTGTAGTGTATACGTTGACCTTGCAGGCATTATTTGCCCAGTGTGTTCTTCATTTTCAAACCACTGCCACTTAGCTGTGTGAGCTTTTTCACATTCTGTCTAAATATCAATAATAATACCGTCTCCAGAAACACCACCTGAGTGACGTTTTTCAAGCAGCAATAATATATTCCGTATCCACCACTGCTGTAGTGTATACGTTGACCTTGCAGGCATTATTTGCCCAGTGGGTTCTTCATTTTCAAACCACTGCCACTTAGCTGTGTGAGCTTTTTCACATTCTGTCTAAATATCAATAATAATACCGTCTCCAGAAACACCACCTGAGTGACGTTTTTCAAGCAGCAATAATATATTCCGTATCCACCACTGCTGTAGTGTATACGTTGACCTTGCAGGCATTATTTGCCCAGTGTGTTCTTCATTTTCAAACCACTGCCACTTAGCTGTGTGAGCTTTTTCACATTCTGTCTAAATATCAATAATAATACCGTCTCCAGAAACACCACCTGAGTGACGTTTTTCAAGCAGCAATAATATATTCCGTATCCACCACTGCTGTAGTGTATACGTTGACCTTGCAGGCATTATTTGCCCAGTGTGTTCTTCATTTTCAAACCACTGCCACTTAGCTGTGTGAGCTTTTTCACATTCTGTCTAAATATCAATAATAATACCGTCTCCAGAAACACCACCTGAGTGACGTTTTTCAAGCAGCAATAATATATTCCGTATCCACCCACTGCTGTAGTGTATACGTTGACCTTGCAGGCATTATTTGCCCAGTGGGTTCTTCATTTTCAAACCACTGCCACTTAGCTGTGTGAGCTTTTTCACATTCTGTCTAAATATCAATAATAATACCGTCTCCAGAAACACCACCTGAGTGACGTTTTTCAAGCAGCAATAATATATTCCGTATCCACCACTGCTGTAGTGTATACGTTGACCTTGCAGGCATTATTTGCCCAGTGTGTTCTTCATTTTCAAACCACTGCCACTTAGCTGTGTGAGCTTTTTCACATTCTGTCTAAATATCAATAATAATACCGTCTCCAGAAACACCACCTGAGTGACGTTTTTCAAGCAGCAATAATATATTCCGTATCCACCACTGCTGTAGTGTATACGTTGACCTTGCAGGCATTATTTGCCCAGTGTGTTCTTCATTTTCAAACCACTGCCACTTAGCTGTGTGAGCTTTTTCACATTCTGTCTAAATATCAATAATAATACCGTCTCCAGAAACACCACCTGAGTGAC
This sequence comes from Xenopus laevis, assembly GCF_017654675.1. Lineage (NCBI taxonomy): Eukaryota > Metazoa > Chordata > Amphibia > Anura > Pipidae > Xenopus > Xenopus laevis. Next base: position 73,137,780 of record NC_054382.1, on the reverse strand, counting down.
GTTTTTCAAGCAGCAATAATATATTCCGTATCCACCACTGCTGTAGTGTATACGTTGACCTTGCAGGCATTATTTGCCCAGTGTGTTCTTCATTTTCAAACCACTGCCACTTAGCTGTGTGAGCTTTTTCACATTCTGTCTAAATATCAATAATAATACCGTCTCCAGAAACACCACCTGAGTGACGTTTTTCAAGCAGCAATAATATATTCCGTATCCACCACTGCTGTAGTGTATACGTTGACCTTGCAGGCATTATTTGCCCAGTGTGTTCTTCATTTTCAAACTACTGCCACTTAGCTGTGTGAGCTTTTTCACATTCTGTCTAAATATCAATAATAATACCGTCTCCAGAAACACCACCTGAGTGACGTTTTTCAAGCAGCAATAATATATTCCGTATCCACCACTGCTGTAGTGTATACGTTGACCTTGCAGGCATTATTTGCCCAGTGTGTTCTTCATTTTCAAACCACTGCCATCTAGCTGTGTGAGCTTGTTCACATTCTGTCTAAATATCAATAATAATACCGTCTCCAGAAACACCACCTGAGTTGTTGTTGTTTTTGTTTTAAAAATAATGCCAGGCAAAGGCAGGCCGCCACGCAGAGGCACTAGGGGCCGTGCTGCTATGCTATCCTGTGGCCCTAGGAAATTGCCCAGTTTTAAAAAGGCAATGACCCTGAACTCCCAAAATGCTGAAGAGGTAGTTGACTGGCTTACACAGCACACCCCATCCTCTACCGTTTCTAACTTTACCACAACATCCTCCTCATCCTCCACTGCTATGGGCACCCCACGTAACACTTCCTCCACCACCGGCGCCCCTTCTTCACTGGAGTCAGAGGAGTTATTTTCACATGAGTTTCTTGAACTGAGTGATGCGCAACCATTATTGGCAGAAGAAGATGAAGGAGATGAGGACGTTACACCAGATTTAATTCTGGCAGAGAACACAACAGAGATGGACATAATGAGTGATGACGAGGAGGTCCCCGCTGCTGCTTCCTTCTGTGAGCTGTTAGAAGAAATTGATGCATCTGAGGAGAATGATGATGAGGAGATTGATGTTTTGTGGGTGCCCAGTAGAAGAGAGCAAGAGGAGGATAGTTCAGATGGAGAGACGGAGAGTCAGAGAGGCAGGAGGAGAATAAGACTTAGAAAGAAGCAGGGAGGACAGCTCGCAGGGAACAGTAGGGCAACAACATGTATCGGCACCTGTGGTCAGCCGGCCAACGCATCCGCCATTGCCGCCAACGCCGCCAACTTCTACTGTTACCGCCAGATTGCCAGCTTCAAAAAGGTCAGCAGTGTGGGATTTTTTTAATGTGTGTGCCTCTGACAAAAGCGTTGTAATTTGCAATGAGTGCAGTCAGAAACTGAGTCTTGGGAAGCCCAACAGCCACATAGGTACAACTTCTATGCGAAGGCACATGAACGGCAAGCACAAAGCACTTTGGGCGCAACACCTCAAAGGCAACAGGCAAACTAAAAGCCACCCTCCTTCTGGTCCAGCATCTTACTGCTCTACCTCTGCTGTCCTTGACCCGTCTGAACCACCCTCCACTCCGCCTTCCACCTTGACCACCAGTTCCCATTCCCAGTCATCTGCCCCCAGCCAAGTTTCTGTGAGGGCCATGTTTGAGCGTAAGAAGCCAATGTCTGCGAGTCACCCCCTTGCCCGGCGTCTGACAGCTGGCTTGTCTGCACTCTTAGCCCGCCAGCTTTTACCATACCAGCTGGTGGACTCTGAGGCCTTCCGCAAATTTGTAGCAATTGGGACACCGCAGTGGAAGGTACCCAGCCGCAATTTTTTGTCAAAAAAGGGAATACCACACCTGTACCACCATGTGCAGAGCCAAGTCACCGCATCTCTGTCACTTAGTGTTGGCCAAAGGTCCATATGACTACTGACGCATGGTCCTCCAAGCATGGTCAGGGCAGGTATGTCACCTACACTGCCCACTGGGTGAACTTGGTCATGGCTGGGAAGCAGGAAATGTGTGGCTCAACAACGACAGTGGAGTTGGTGTCACCGCCACGGATTGCACGCGGTTCTGCCACCACCTCTACTCCTCCTTCGCTCTCTACCTCGTCTTCTTCCTCTTCTTCGTCCTCTGCTGCTGAGTCCTCCTCCTCCACACCTGTGCACCCCAGCTCCCCTAGGCTATTCGACGTGCCAGGTACGCCGTTGTCATGCTTTCTTGGGGATGACGTGCCTGGAAAGCAAAAACCATACCGGATCTGTACTCCTGTCATCTCTGCAGTCACAGGCCGATCGGTGGCTGACCCCACACCAACTGAAGATCGGAAAAGTGGTGTGTGACAATGGAAGCAATCTGTTGGCAGCACTGAGACTGGGCAATTTAACACATGTGCCCTGCATGGCACATGTTCTGAATTTAATAGTACAACGTTTTGTCTCAAAGTACCAGGATTCCAGGACGTTCTCAGGCAGTCCAGGAAGGTGTCGGCCCATTTCAGACGTTCCTATACAGCCATGGCACGCCTTGCTGACATTCAGCAGCGGTACAACATGCCAGTCAGGCGTTTGATTTGCGACAGCCAGACTCGCTGGAATTCAACGCTCCTCATGTTGGAACGTCTGCTGCAACAACAAAGAGCCGTCAACGAATACCTGTTTGAACTGGGTGGTAGGACTGGATCTGCAGAGCTGGGGATTTTTTTCCCCCGTTACTGGGTGCTTATGCGCGATGCCTGCAGGCTCATGCGCCCTTTTGAAGAGGTTACAAATATGGTCATCATATGGGCACCATCAGCGACCTAATACCCTTTGCTTTCTTCCTGGAGCGTGCCGTGCGACGAGTGACAGATGAGGCTGTAGACCAGCGTGACGAGGAGCAGGAAGCGCACGATTTCTGGTCGGAATCACCAGAACGAACCCAGGCACCTGCTGCAACGCAGGGAGAGGTGTCAGAAGTGGAGTCAGAGGAGGAAGGTGGCTTTGTGGAGGAGGAGGACCAACAGGAGCAGGCTTCCCAGGGGGCTAGTGGTGACCTTTTGGGGACCCCTGGTCTTGTACGTGGCTGGGGGGAGGAGACCGTGGATGATGCAGTCCTTGATAAAGAGGAAGCGGAGATGGATACCTCTGCATCCAACCTTGTGAGAATGGGGTCTTTCATGCTGTCATGCCTGTTGAAGGACCCCCGTATCAAGAGGCTTAAGGAGAAGGACCTGTACTGGGTCGCGACTCTACTAGACCCTCGGTACAAGCATAAAGTGGCAGAAATGTTACCAACATACCACAAGTCTGAAAGGATGCTGCATTTACAAACCAGCCTGCAAAACATGTTGTACAATGCTTTTAAGGGTGATGTCACTTCAGGAACTCATCAACATTCCAGGGGCAGAGGTGCCAGTAATCCTGCCACGAGCGCACCTGCAAGGACAAAGCACTTTGGCCACTCTGTAACGTCAGACATGCAAATGTTTTTTTGTCCAAGGCAGCGGCAGAACCCTTCTGGATCCACCTCAAAGAACGCCTCGACCGGCAGGTAGCGGACTACCTGGCATTAACTGCAGATATCAACACTCTGAGGAGCGATGAACCCCTGGACTACTGGGTGCGCAGGCTTGATCTGTGGCCAGAGCTGTCACAATTTGCCATGAACCTCTTGTCTTGCCCCGCCTCAAGTGTCCTCTCAGAAAGGACCTTCAGTGCAGCAGGAGGGATTGTAACTGAGAAGAGAACTCGCCTAGGTCACAAAAGTGTGGATTACCTGACCTTTATTAAAATGAATGAGGGGTGGATCTCGGAGGGTTACTGCACGCCGGAAGACTTGTTCTGAGTTTCTGATTCTGACTCCCCATGCAGCTGTCCTTCTCTGCACGCCTCATGACTCCACATACAGCTGTCCTTTAGCGTCCTCCTCCCTCCACCACCGTTACAAACTAGGGTGCAAACCCTACTGGTTTAATTTGAATCCAGGTAAATCCTGAGTTTTTCTGGCCTCTGTGCTTCAGTGGCTGCGACCAAAAAAAAAGAATATTTTCAGCATTTATATGGCATATTTTTTCTGGCCTCTGTGCTTCAGTGGCTGTGACAAAAAAATGAATATTTTCAGCATTTATATGGCATATTTTTTCTGGCCTCTGTGCTTCAGTGGCTGCGACCAAAAAAAACAGAATATTTTCAGCATTTATATGGCATATTTTTTCTGGCCTCTGTGCTTCAGTGGCTGTGACAAAAAAATGAATATTTTCAGCATTTATATGGCATATTGTTTCGGCCTCTGTGCTTCAGTGGCTGCGACAAAAATAAATGAATATTTTCAGCATTTATATGGCATATTTTTTCTGGCCTCTGTGCTTCAGTGGCTCTGACAAAAAAAATGAATATTTTCAGCATTTATATGGCATATTTTTTCTGGCCTCTGTGCTGCAGTGGCTGCGACCAAAAAAACCAGAATATTTTCAGCATTTATATGGCATATTTTTTCTGGCCTCTGTGCTTCAGTGGCTGTGACAAAAAAATGAATATTTTCAGCATTTATATGGCATATTGTTTCGGCCTCTGTGCTTCAGTGGCTGCGACAAAAATAAATGAATATTTTCAGCATTTATATGGCATATTTTTTCTGGCCTCTGTGCTTCAGTGGCTGCGACCAAAAAAAACAGAATATTTTCAGCATTTATATGGCATATTTTTTCTGGCCTCTGTGCTTCAGTGGCTGTGACAAAAAAATTAATATTTTCAGCATTTATATGGCATATTGTTTCGGCCTCTGTGCTTCAGTGGCTGCGACAAAAATAAATGAATATTTTCAGCATTTATATGGCATATTTTTTCTGGCCTCTGTGCTTCAGTGGCTGCGACCAAAAAAAACAGAATATTTTCAGCATTTATATGGCATATTTTTTCTGGCCTCTGTGCTTCAGTGGCTGTGACAAAAAAATGAATATTTTCAGCATTTATATGGCATATTTTTTCTGCCCTCTGTGCTGCAGTGGCTGCGACCAAAAAAAACAGAATATTTTAAGCATTTATATGGCATATTTTTTCTGGCCTCTGTGCTTCAGTGGCTGCGACCAAAAAAATTGAATATTTTCAGCATTTATATGGCATATTTTTTCTGGCCTCTGTGCTTCAGTGTCTGCGACAAAAAAAATTTATATTGTTAGCATTTATATGGCATATTTTTCCTGGCCTCTGTGCTGCAGTGGCTGCAACAAAAACAAATTAATATTGTTTGCATTTATATGGCATATTTTTTTCTGGCCTCTGTGCTGCAGTGGCTGCGACAAAAAAAAATTAATATTGTTTGCATTTATATGGCATATTTTTTCTGGCCTCTGTGCTGCAGTGGCTGCCACAAAAAAAAATTAATATTTTCAGCATTTATATGGCATATTGTTTCTGGACTTCTGGTTCAGTGGCTGCGACAAAAAAAACATAATTTTTCAGGAAAGTACACATGCCTAATTTTTCAGGGTTCTGCAACAGTGGCAAAATCGCATCTTTTATGGTCACCGCAGGTGATCAATAAAGTAGACCAAAACTGGGCCCACACTGCAGAATCAGTGTTTTTTGGTTCACTTCACTGTACATTGAATTACCTCTGCCTGACCGTGCACGTGCGCACAAGCACGGTGACTGCTAAACACACCACTACAGAAATATTGCCACCAACAGGACGAACATCCTGGAGGTGACAAGCAACTAGTAATTAAAAACTATTATTTGCTCACTTGACGGTATCATTCATTAAAGCTCTTTGCGTCTTTTTGCGTTGCAGTAAGCACCGCGTTTCGTCTTTGCGTGTGAACAGGCTGTAACCTTTACACGACTTGATTGGCATGTAGACACCGGACGTTTTAAAGCATTTTATTACACAGGTTTAGAAATGTAGTGTGATTTCTGCCCTTTACAGCACAAAACGCAGCGCTGTGTCAACAATGGATTTTTTAGAAACATTTTTGCCCTTGATCCCCCTCTGACATGCCACTGTCCAGGTCGTTGCACCCTTTAAACAACTTTAAAATCATTTTTCTGGCCAGAAATGTCTTTTCTAGCTTTTAAAATTCGCCTTCCCATTGAAGTCTATGGGGTTCGCGACGTTCGCGAACCGTTCGCATTTTTGACGCAAGTTCGCGAATATGTTCGCAAACTTTTTTTCCGACGTTCGCTACATCCCTAATGAGAATAAATCTAACATTTATACGTAAAACATAATTTTATTCATATGTAATGTGAGGATATTCATTTAATAGCTGCAAAGTGAACTACATTTATTTCTACATTACATGTTGTTGTTCATACTGTGTAGTGTTGCAGTGTTGGACAATACAAAAAATGGCTATTTAAATTTTGGACTAAACTGCCTTTATCAACATTTTGGGGCAAATTTACCTAAGGTCGAATATCGAGGGTTAATTAACCCTCGATATTCGACTGCCAAATTAAAATCCTTCGACTTCGAATATCGGAATGGCTGTCTCCTATAGACTCAATTTTATCCAAATAATCCAATTTTTAAAAATGATTTTTTTAATAATAAAACAGTAGCTTGTACTTGATCCCGACTAAGATATAATTAATCCTTATTGGAAGCAAAATCAACCTATTGGGTTTATTTAATGTTTAAATGAATTTCTAGTTGATTTAAGGCATGAAGACCCAAATTACGTAAAGATCCATTATCCGGAAAACCCCAGGTCCCGAGCATTCTCAATAACAGGTCCCATAAGGTACTGTTTTATTATAACAGAGAAAAAGAAAATCAATTTGAAAAATCAATTCATTGATTATAATGGAGTCTATGGGAGATAGCCTTTCAGTAATTCTGGGCTTTCTGGATAACGAGTTTCCGGATAATGCATCCCATACCTGTACAAATAAGTGCAAAAACTTGAATCAATAAGATTTGATTTGAAATGTACACATTTTCTAAACAACCCTTATTTTCATTTGTATCCCTTGTTTTAGGACAAAACAATGTTGTGGTGAAATTAATTTAGGCAAATTTGTAGTAAGGAAAAAAGCAGAAGTCACTGCTAATCAAACCAGCAAAACCATAACTTAGTGCTGCAACAAGAAATCTCATGTATAAATGGTACTTCCCAATATTTCACAATATGAAACATCAACATTATAATTGGTGTGTTTCCATCCACCCTCTGCTGACTATTGATACTATTATATATTCTGTGATCAGTTCCTCGACACCCTCTTCTATTTGACTCATCACTACTCATTTCTTTCCTAAGTAAAGGAAGGATCCTTTCTTCAGATCCTTTAGTCTGAAGCCACTTTTTTCTTCATTGTTCCTTAAAGGAGAACTAAAGCTTAACTAAAGAAGTAGACTAGAAATATTGTACATTATGTTTTGGGCTTCTGTACCAGCCCAAGGCAACCACAACCCTTTAGCAATAAAAATCTGTACCTCCAAAGAAGTCCCAGTAGCTCCCCACCTTCTTTTCTGCAGATTCCCTGCACATGCTCTGTGCTGCTGAGCTTAGCGACCAACTCACAATATACAGTACACATAGAATATAAATAATTAATACAAATAATTACTACATGACAGCACACAAACCAGTGTAAGTAGTATCAGAATGTAATAATTAGCCCTGTAGCATCAGCTTCTATTAGAGGCCAACCTCATTTTCTGCTTGATCATTTGCGATGACCCCTAAGCTTAGCTTCTCAACAGCTGCTCAGAGCCCACTGAGCACATGAGTCTTGCAGACACTTTCTAAGATGGTGACTCCCTGTGACAAGTCATGGATCATTGCTGCTGTTGAGAAGCTGAAACGTTAGGCCGGTGCAATAAGTTCAGTAATTAGGTATGGGTGAATTTGACCCGTTTTGTTTTGCCAAAAATTTGCTGCCGGCAAAATGTCACCGACGCCCATTAAAGTTTATGGGCGTCAAAAAAATTTTTTGATGCACAATGCCATACAAGTCTATGGGAGTAATTTTTTCGGCAAAACAAGGCGAAAAAATTCGCCCATCCATATTCAGTATATAAAATAGGGCATTTTTAGCCATTCATTATATTAGCTATTCATATTATATTTTAGGCTTTAGTTCTCTTTTAAATTCATCATATGTTCAAGATGTTGTAAGACCAGGTACATTCCTTAAGTTTTCAAACCATGTAATTTTTGTTCCAGCTTTTACTTTAGCATCAATATATACACAACCCAAATTCCTTTGGTAAAGGTATAGTGGAACACATTTGGGTCATATTAAGAATTGGCCATATGTCCTGATACATTTTTTATACAGCCTATAAATGTTTTGAAGATATTTTAATAACTGTTGCTCCTAATGCCGATAAGCCTCCCTGAAGTTATTGCCTTTTACCATAGACATTTAAAAGCAAACAACATACCTAATACCTGCCAATCAAAGAGATAAACTATCAACAAAGTACTTAAAGATTTACACTTAGTAAGGGAGTGTCCCACTCTTACATCCTCACCCTTTAATTAAACATCAATCATGGGAACTGGATTCTTTATACAGGTATGGGACCTATAATTCAGAATGATCGGGACCTGGGGTCTTCCAGATAATGTATCTTTCTGGATCTTCGTACCTTAAGTGTACTAGAAAATCATCCAAACATTAAATAAGCCAATTTGGCTGGTTTTGCATCCTATAAGGATTAATTATATCTTAGTTTGGGTCAAGTACAAGGTACTGTTTTATCATTACAGAGAAAAGGGAAATCATCTTGGATATTTGGATAAAATGACATCTATGGGAGATTACCTTTCTGTAATTTGGGGCTTTCTGGATAACAGGTTTCCGGATAATTGATCCCATACCTGCAGATAATGATTGTTGATAAACTGCAGGTGCAACTAAATCAGACCCACTTAAACTTTGACCACATGGGTCCTACTTTAGGGACATTCTCATAATGTATAAATACCTATGAAAAGTTGCCTATGTGCCACAGCCTAAAGATGAGTTAAAGAAAAAGCACATGTGCTCACTTACAGCAACCATTTCAACACTGTAGACATTTAAATGTTCCAGTGCACTCAAATGTAAGTATTGCAGTGCCACAAAAAGCAAGCTATAATCATTGGTTTGACAGCTCGGGGAATGTGGGTTTGCATCTTGAAAGGGTATAGCTACATGTTTGAGGAAGTACATTAGACTGTTTAGAATGGTTAAAAAATAAGTAATGATCTAAAGCAGCATATCAACCAAACACTGGAAGAAATGGAAGCATGCCAAATTATGATATATAGTAAAATATAAAGATATATTAAGACCCTATGTAATAATAATATGTATACAAGGTGGAACAGAGATATTTACAGAATACAGGGATCTTTATCTGGAAAGCCATTATCTTGCAATAATCAAATTATTTTAACAATTATTACCTTTTTTCCTGTAATACTAAAACAGTAGCTTGTACATTATACAAACCAATTTATAATTAATCCTTACTGGAAGCAGAACCAGCCTATTGGGTTTACTTTATGTTTACATGATTTTCTAGTAGACGCAAGGTATGATTACAGGTTACAAAAAGATCCATTATCCAGAAAGTCCCAGGTCCTAGGCATTGTGGATAACAGGTCCCATGCCTGTATAGCTTAATTGCAGCCATAAAATCAACAGGCTCACTGGCATAGTGAACAGACCACTACAAAGAAGTGTGGTTCCTTCCATCATTATGTTATATTACTAATATAATAGGAAAAAAATCAGCTTTTGATAAACTGGCCTCTTAAAGGAGAAGGAAAGGTTAAAACTAAGTAAGCCTTATCAGAAAGGTCCACCTAAATATACCAGTAAACCCTCAAAGTAATGCTGCTCTGAGTCCCCTGTCAAATGAAACACTGCATTTCTTTCCTTCTATTGTGTACACATGGGCTTCTCTATCAGACTTCCTGCCTGCAGCTTAAACCTCATTGCCCTGGGCAAGAGCATGCTCAGTTTGCTCCTCCCCCCCTTCTCTACTGTAATCTGAGCCCAGAGCAGGGAGAGTCTCAGGGAGGAAGTGATGTCACACCACGTTAATACTGCAGCTCCTATCCTTAACAAACAGAGTTTCTAGAGCTTTTTACTCAGGTATGGTAAAACATTCTACAGAATAAATATAGCATTCTATCTTGCACTATTGCAGCTAATCCATTGGCAATAAAATGCCTCCGTAGCTTTCCTTATCCTTTAAGGTGAATTATTTTTGTACATTTATTAAGAGAATATTTAGGCCAACAAAACTATGGGGCTGATTCACTAAATTCGAGTGAAGGATTCGAAGTACAAAAACTTAGAATTTCGAAGGTTTTTTTGGGCTACTTCGACCATCGAATGGGCTACATCGACCTTCGACTACGACTTTGAATTGAAGGATTCGAAGTAAAAATCGTTCGACCATTCGACCATTCGATAGTCGAAGTACTGTCTCTTTAAAAAAAACTTCGACCCCCTAGTTCGGCAGATAAAAGCTACCGAAGTCAATGTTAGCCTATGGGGAAGGTCCCCATAGGCTTGCCTAAGTTTTTTTGATCGAAGGATATTCCTTCGATCGTTGGATTAAAATCCTTCGAATCGTTCGATTCGAAGGATTTAAACGTTCGATCGAAGGAATAATCCTTCGATCGATCGAATTTTCTGTGCTAAATCCTTCGACTTCGATATTCGAAGTCGAAGGATTTCAATTCCTAGTCGAATATCGAGGGTTAATTAACCCTCGATATTCGACCCATAGTGAATCAGCTAAAAGTAAATCTGACTTATATATAGGGTTTTTATTATCATGGCCACTTTGATCTGATTCATTATTCTGTATATCAGTAAATTATTTGCAATTTACATTAACTTTAGTTTAACAGTGTGACTGTACTTAAACATGGTTTGCTTAGTGATTTCCTAATGTTTATTAGGAAGAATATTGCAAACATCTACAATATAATTAAAGGTTGATGTCCGTAAAAATTCCAGACCCACCTAGCCATGATTAGCACATTTAGCTTCTGTGGTTAAGGTAAATTATAACAAGAGACTGGGCAAGCAAAGCATTTAGAGTGATGATACATCCAAGCATGGAACACACCTCTTCCTAAAGCAACAAATGTTGACCTTGCCTTTCCATGGAATGATTGTGTAAACATTTCTAATGTGTCACACTGAAGTTGAAGAAGAAACACTTAAAAGTGATAGCTAATTGTCTAAGAAAAAAGGCAAGGCAGTACAGATGATTTGTTTGCATGCAATATAGTTCTTTCCTCTTTGACTTCTTGTGAGCTATGCTTTATCGAAATATAAAGGTAAATGACTCAATGATATTCTTTAAATACTAATGATCAATGTAAAAATTCAGCAGAACAACATATTTGCTCGATCTTAAATAGGTTTCTTTTTAAAAGTAGACATCAGATAATGAGAGTATAGGCATGACACCTGTTATCCAGAATGCTATGGTTTTCTGAATAATTTATCTTTGTGTAATGTGGATCTTCATACCAGTCTACTAGTAAAATCATGTAAACATTAAATAAGCCCAATAGGCTAGTTTTATTTCCAATAAAGATTAATTATATCTTAGTTTGGATCAAGTACAAGGTACTACAGTGAAAAGGGAAATTACGGCATTTCTGTGATTTGGAACTTTATGGATAACAGGTTTCTAGATAAGGGATCCCATACGTGTACAGGAAATAAGGTTTCACGGCATAGCAAAATCCCTCCATCACAGTGATGTTGTGACGTAAGCAGTTTTAATCAGCACTTAATTTTAGTAAATTAAGCCAAACCATGGTTGGGAGCTACGAGTGGGGAGAGAGGCATAGATGGGATCCATGTAGACAGTGTATATATACATAAAGCAGATGATTTTCTCCGACCTTCCCAAACTCTACTATAGTTTATATAAACAAGCTGCCGAGTAGCCATAGGGGCAGCCATTCAAGCTGAAAAACGAGAAAAGGCACCCTTATATACAACAGATAAGCTCTTTAGTATACAATGGGATTCTTCAGAAAGTATCTATCTACTGTGTATCCTGTGCTTGAATACAGTAGCTACCCCCATGGCTACACAGCAGCTTTTTTATTTACTGTAAATTATAGCACAGTTTCTGAAGCAAACACACCAATTTTATCAGTGCAGAGCAACAGTACATTATATTGTTATTCCTTTAAAACACTTTCATTTTTGGTGTTACTGTTCCTTTAAGCACATTATTAATCCAGTTTTTACTGATATATTCTAGATATAATTCTGTATTTCATAACTTTGATGCATATATGGAAGACGTTTTAATTGTTCTGAACTCAGGGTAAAATCAAAATAATGTATAGATACATTTGACACCTTCTCCAAATCATAATCAGATCATCTATGCATGGTCACATTGATGTGGGTGCCCTTTGGCCCACCCCCACTCAAACCCTGCCCTCCTGACACTGATAGTATTGAGTGGGGAGAAGATTTTGACAACTGTTTAGAGTCTCCTGTCCAGTCCCCAGTGCAGATTCCACTTAGGCAGCAGCTTTCTGCCCTAGGCCCAGGCCTTTGTGGTCTTTCTAAATATCTAAGACTGTATCTGTGTATTGCTTATTGAGATCAAGGCTGTTAATTTAACTAAATACATTTCTTTCCATTACGTTTCATAAATTCATATAGACGTTACACAAACTGGAGCCAAACCCCATACTAATATATTCTTCCCACTGAAATAACACGTCTTTTTTGGAATTAATATACAATACATTTATTTATAAAGCATTATAATGACAGAAATGCTACAATTTTTATATCTTATATTTCTACAGTGTCTATAGTCTTCCTTCACATTGACGTAAATTTCTACCGGAATCTTTTATTTCTATAATCTCTTCTTTCCATGTACCTTTTTTATCTTGTGTGAATAAATGACTGAAGTGCATTCATAAAGCAATGGTGTTTTAAAACAGTGCTCCTTTAATATTATAGCGATTACGAGTGTTCATAATTTAAATATCAGCACTTGTTACATAAACATGGAGTTTGGAAGGAATGCTGATTAGCTGTAGGTAACAACTGAGTTGACATCATTATATATGAGCATTCCTCATGATAAATGATTAGTCAGTGCTTTTTACATGAAAGTGCTTTGCTATATAAAACCTGTTTTTAAATCGTATCATGTATTTTGTTCAAATATTATATAAAGCTTCATTAGTATTATTATTATTATGTACCAATTAAGGGGCAACAATGGAAGTTTGGTTTGTCCCAGTTATGCAAACCTTTTTATGGAGTTATGAAATGACGGGGTTATGAAATGACTGAGTTATTGTAAGGCTCGGCTGGGATTTGAGCCGGGAACCTTTAGGTTTAAGTTCCGACTGCATGCCTTGACGACTGGACCAGGTGAGCAGCTGGGGGACTTGCTCATTACCTATCTCCTGGCCTGTCCATTCTATTTCCAGCAGCAGCCTTATTGGTGGGTTGGGGTCAGCCGATCAGGGCTGACCCTGCCCTATAAAAGTCCAGTCCTCCTCATTGGTGGTGTTTGAGCATTAGCTACTGTTGGAGCACTGTGGCATTGCCCCTAGCTCCTACTCATGTGCTCCACCTGTTCTTGTTCCTAGTTCTGTCTTGTCAAGCTGCTTGATTTTAGCCCTGTTTCCCCTGCTCCTGGTGTCAGCCCTATCTTGTTCTGCTCCATTCCTCCTGCTCCAGTTCTCCTGCTCCAGTCCTCCTGCTCACACCCCCATCCTGACCTGTTCTATACCCGCTCCATTCTGTTCTGTCCTAGAGTCTTCGTCTTCTCCATCCCTTGCTGTCCTGTCACTGATCTTCACCCACTCCATCCTGTTCTCATTCTTGTATACTTGGCTACACTTTTACTAGTCATGGATTAGTTGCCCTTGCCAATCTATTTCTAGTCACAGATTCTTCGCCCCTTGTCACCCCTTTTTCAGCTCCTGTGGCACTCTAACTGAGACATTCTAACTGAACCTTGCCTGAAGGACTTGCATCTTCCCCACTTTTCCTTCTCAGCACCCCCTATCATTTCCTTGACAGTTATCTATTCAAAATAGACATCACCCCATGAGGGTGCTATAAAGATTGTCAGGTACTCACCGGTCTTCAGGCTGTGCAATGCGTTCCAGCCAGTGTCGGACTGACCCACCGGGATACCAGGAAAACTCCCGGTGGGCCCAGGTGGCAGTGGGCCCTCTTGCTGCTATTCATTTGGCCTATTTCATGGTCATTATCAATTTCTATGAAAACTAAGAAGCTAAATAGATGGATTAATAGATTATAGTATGTAAAGAAAAGAGACTAGGAGAATAAAGATTGAGTGAGAAGAGGAAGAATAATAGTACTGAGAGTGGGCCCCTGGTCTAAGTTTTTTGGGTGGGCCCCTGGTGTCCCAGTCTAACAGTGTGTGTGGGGGCCCATGAGGTAGCAGTCCCAGTGGGCCAAGGACCCCCAGTCCGACACTGGTTCCAGCGATGCATTCCAGTGATGTCACGACGCACACGCCGTGACGTCGGTATAGGGGGATTTGCTGGGAGCAGCGTATGGCGCAGGCGACTTAATTTCTTCCAGCACAGAGGTGACTCCAGTTTTTCCTAGCTATACTGAGTAAGTGATTCTCGGTTTATAACTGAACTTTGGTTTTGACCTTGCTACTGATTACTTGACTACGCTCCTGTTTAACCCTTTGGAACCCTGCTTGATATTGATCTCCTGTTGCCAAACTATGCTTGTCTGTCTGATTACACTTCTGTGTTAACCCTTGGAACCCCGCTTGATATTGATCTCCTGTTTCCAAAACTCTGCTTGCCTATTTGACTACGGTTCTCTGTTTAACCTTTGGAACCCTGCTCGGATTTGACTACCTGTTGCCGAACTTTGCTTGTTTTGGTTTACGCTTTCGTGCCTTGACCACTGTTACTTGTTTGAACTTTTTGATTACCGTGGGGGAGCTGTAGGGGTTGTCTTCCTGAACATCCCTCCCGGTTCGGTAAATCTGACAAAGAAAATTTGATTGTGGTATGGAATGATTTAAGATACCCTTAAAATGAAACAAAATTAGAAGGCAATGATATGTGTTTAAAATGCTCAGGGAAGTTTACATATAGGTTGTTATGTATCTGTAGATTTGGCCATTTCCCTTCTGCACTTCACATGCACAACTCCCTGTTATGCCACATCCTCAGCAATGCCTCACCTCAGTATATTAATTTGGGAGACTCCCAATAATCTGGAAAGGATAACTTCCCTGACAACCCTAAATTCATATGCAAATTCAAGTTGATGCTTCATTCAAGTCATTTTTTAAGACATACTAGTAATTTTAAGATATCTTTAAATGGTTAATTTGATTGAATTAATGTTATACTATTGTGGTTTGGTGGTAGAAATAAATTGGGTAATCTTACTTTTTGCTGACTTTTTTGTGCACATTTCTGATATCTAAATTTCTGCCTGTCATTTGTTTGCTTGTCAAGTTTGTCAATACTGGATACTGGATCACTTAGCTTGGTATTATCGAGGAACATCACTAGAATTTACTTTCACCCAAACGCTACTTTGCATACATTTGAAGTCAATACAAGATCTATAAGACCAAGAAAAGTATGTGATAGAACGGCTCATAGACTAGTTGACTATACAAGACAAAAACTCATAAAAGTATACCCTCGCAGTGTGAATTTCTTTGGGTTTTGTGGTAGCCAGAAGCACAAAAAATGCAAAAGTACAAAAATGCAATATAATCCTGGAAGCTAATGCCCCACAGTCAGTTGATAAATACTAGTTAAACCGGGCTGGATATGAAAAATCAGTGATGCAAAACATACCTCAAAATCAACAATGAACTGGTTAAGAATCAAGTTTTATTAGTTTGATTAGAGAGGCTGAGAGTTTGCAAATAGAAACTTCTGTAGGGGTATTAACAGTCAATCTGGTGGTGTGCACTATTGATATATAATTAAAGTAGAGTACTGACTTTTCAGAGGGTTATTTACTAAAATCCGAACATTTCTCACTATTTTCTTAAAACAGCTTTGACCAAACTCCAGTGCACATTTTTAATAAATAAATTAAAAATAATTTTAAAATGATTATTAAAAATAATTATTAAATAAATTTACTAGAAAAAAATCTGGTGAGTGGAAACACTCTAAAAAATCGTTAAAAAAAATCCAAATAGTGTGATTTTTTTCAGATTTGACTCCTGAAAACTCCTATTATTTCTTATTCTTGCCTAAAAACCACAAATTCTTCACATTATTGTACGAAACCCAGCGCATGATCATGAACGGGACATCTGCCATTGACTTCTACATGAACTTGGCAGGTTTGAGATAAATCACGAAAAATATGAGGGTTTTTTTTCCTACGAAAAAATCTTGTTTTCCCCCTTTAAAACTCCGACCAGAATATTTAGTCAATGTTTATCACCAGTAGAGGTTGTGTTAGCTTGTTTTCAATCTGACCAGGGTGCCATTCTTTGAACAAAGCTGGATATCAAAAAGAAAGGGTTTGAAATTCAAGCATTGAAATGCATTCAAATCAGCATATTTCTGTCATGCATAAGTTTGGCTTTAACCTCTTACTTCATCATTTCCATGTATACTACTTACAAATATTAGTTTTACAGTTTGCAGGCAGCTAGCATCATTGACCCTTCATTGAATTTTAATAGTAAACTGATTTATTGTAAAATTGTAAAATTCTGAGAGATACTTACACTACAAACTTGTATAGTAGCTTATGAATAATGTCAATAATGGAATAATTGGCTGTATGTTTGTCTGTGGCTTTCTCTCTTAATTCCATAAATTAGGTCATAATTATATTCTTACGTAAACAAAAAACACAATTTAATATATTTTCATCCTAAGAAACAATGATACTATAATGATAACTATTTTTTCTATGTGTTTTATGGAACCATATATATACATACTCATATGAATGCCTATGTCTGCCTATAACTGCATGTTGGTGACATCATTATCTTTAATATTAATTACAATTACGTCCCACCATATTCCACAGAGGTTTTCCATAGAACAGTGTTCACAACATACAGATTTACATACAGATTGCATACAATACTTTCTGATACAAGTCCTCTGCACCATCCATTAACTCTGGTGTGAATAAGTTGGAAACATATATGTGAATAAAGGGTAGTACACTCCTGTCTTGCACACAACACTGGCCTTGTTGCTTAGATAATGTCTGCATACAGACAGACATATCTTGTGACATCATCAGGCCTTTGATCATAGACTGTATGTACTGTATGTTAACATGTCTTACAAAGAATGAAATTGCCAAGCCTATTAACTAAGATCAAAGCACATTTTTATTATTTCAGCACCAAGTTACCAATTCCATAAACTAAGAAAACTGTATACATTATTCCCTGTATACTTCATGTAATATTATAACATTTTCAAAGTTCTTTCAATTCAAGCTCACAACACAATATATTAGATACAGTATTTTAAACTTCTAAAACAGTGGAGCTGTTGTGTAAATATTGGTACTTTTTATACCCTGCCAGGGCATTGAAAAGAATGCTCTGACCATTGTTTGGTGATAGAATATTGACAGTACAAAGCATATGCCATAGTTTACATAATCCCATAGTTTACATAATGCCAGGGTGTCCTTGCACCTGTGAACCTGTACTTTGGGTCTTGTGCAGAACAATGAGCAATTCACCAAAACAGATTGAGGTGATGAACTGGCATTAGGCATATGTTGTAAAGCACATGTATTGGTGCAAATGTCTTTTTGAAGTGCAATTTAGCACTTGCACATGCATTTGTACTAAATGACCCCTTATGTGTATAATTTACCCTAGGTTAAGAAGACAGCATCTAGCATCTATACATGTTCTGCTGTAAATATTACTTTGTATTTATTAACACAACTAAAAATTTACTTTAGAAAATCAATGTTGGGTCTAAAAAGTATTTAGGCTATGTGATGATGCATCGGAGAGTATTGCTAATGCATTGAGCGATATTACGCTAGCTGCACTAGCAGAGCCGAATTTCCATGATAAAAAAAGGGAAATTGGCTCTTTAATTTACCAGAAGCAGCTTTTTGCCTCATAGCAGGGATCCCCCCACCCCAGTAGCAAACTCTAGTCTGCTCCCCCAAATGCTGCCACCACTGGCCCTCACCAAATCGAACCAACCCTCCGGTTTGCATAGCACTTACTGCTTCCTTCCCTCTTGTACAAAATTGGGGGGTTGTGGAAGCACTCCTAAGGCTAAATCAAAGTATATTTAAGTATAATGGAAGTGCTACTTACAATGCACTTCCCTGGGCCCCTGTCTCATAAGTAATTCAATATAAATGTAAGTGCATGTGTTTACAAAAACAGGGGTTTTTTAGTTACAAAGTTATGATCATAAAGTTGAAAAGCCACCATACCACGTCAAGGTAAACCCCATATGGCGGTCCCTAACTTGTTTATTCTCAGGTCATAATATAAAAAGACAATTCTCTGCATAATAGCATTACCTGTATTCAGTGTTTGTGGAACATTGGTTTCACTCTGGAGCCTAGATCCTCCCCCGCCAGTTAAGGCTTTTAAGAGAGAGATTGCCCAAACCAACGCCCATATTTAAAAGCATAGGACCACCATTAGTATATAGGGGTGGGTATGGGGTGCTATTAAAAACCACATGAAGCTAAGCCACAGCTTCAGGCTAATACAATGTACAAAATTGGGGGGTTGTGGAAGCACTTGTAACCAAGATCAGAGGCAAGGGGATGCTAACACTCCCAGTTACAGCTGGAGGGAGCGGGCCTGAGTTGGCAGGGGCCACTCCAGTCCAGTCCAATCCTAGCGATGCGCTAGAAGGTAAGGCAGTCCTTTACTTTCCAAGCACACACAAAGGAGAAGGGCCACTTGCTATCTACAGTATGTAGCAATCTGGACACTGAGTTCGTCATCATAGTGCCACAAAGCTCAGACTTTTTGCCTACTTATGCCAACTAAACAGCTGTCGCTGTCCAACATTAACCAGGCAAAGTGGTATTTCTCTACAGAAACTACGTTCCTTTGTGCAAATATAAAAATAACAACACAACGCAGCATAAATCAGCCAATAAAACATAGAGTGAACAAACCAGAACATAATAGCCAGAACACTACTTCCTGATTTTCAGCTCTCTTGGTTTCCACTGATTGGTTACCAGGCAGTAACCAATCAGTGACTTAAGGGGAGCCACATGGGACATAACTGTTGCTTTTGAATCTGAGCTGCATGTTAAGGATCAATTGCAAACTCACTGAACAGTTATGTCCCATGTGGCCCCCCTTCAAGTCACTGACTAACTCAGAGTTAGAGAGCTGAAAAGTAGGAAGTTGTGTTGTGTTCTGTTATTTACCTAATTTATATTTTTACACTGAACTGTTCCTTTAAATACCTTTTCTCATGATTCGGCACACCTAAAGTTCAAGGCTTAACGAGCTAATCCAATCAATTTGTTATTGGCAGTAATCAGTATTGAGCAGTTACATGCATTCAAATTAGCAAAATTATAAGGCTACCCAAATTTTTTCACATTTGATTTCATTTCATACAACTGAATACTGCTTCACTAAAAATATTTGTTCAGGAAACACCCCAGTACTCAGATGGTCCTGGGAAATGAAAGCCATACCACTGTTATCTTGATGAAAATGGAGTTCATTATTATGCAGGATGAAAGGGGTTCCCAAACTTTTCATATGACTCTATGCACCTTTTAAAAAGGAAGGGACCTGATTAAGAACCTTTTGTCCTTTTTTGTATATCATTTGTTTCGCTTTTATTATTATGTGAAAACATTATTCCTAACCTATTATACCCCATTAAAAAATATGAGGACACAAGTTACAAACAAGCAAAGCTGCAGATCAAGAGATTTTGTGTACAGAGCATTGAACTTGATGTTTACTATGTTGACTTATATAGTATATATTTTCAGTTTAAAACAAAAGTGCATCATTTCTTATAATATACAGATCTGAATAAATGATGTGACACACTCAACATAACTAGTTATATGAAACAGGTAAACCAAAGAAGTATCCAGCACAGTTGGTCAGGGCTGCACTAAAAGAATCCTGACAAATCAGCATAAAACATAAAAAAGTAGGACATGGGACTGGAGCAATAGATAATATGTTATCTACAAAAATTCCACGAATGAATGAAATGATATATCTTGAATATTATTCCGGAGTTGTAAACCCACAAAACAGAGAAATCATTTCTTAAAAGTGAAAGCTCTGCATTGCAGTAGGTCAAAGTTGTGGGAAAATGAAAAGCAAATACAGTAGGTGGAAAAACTTCACAAAAATCAAGATTTTGGTACTGAGAAAAAAAACTTTATGCATGATTGAGCAAGAATTCACTATGCCATTGCAAATGATTTTATAAAAGTAATAGACAAAGACAATACACGAACTTTCATAACATTTCTGTCATTGGAATTGACAACTGAACGTTTTCCTCGAGGGAGAATTCTAACACGTAATGTCTAAGCAATGTCATAGCACTTATATAATCACACATTTTAATGGAATTACCTGCAACATGATTTGCATACTTTAAAGACAGTTTAAGGCAACGATAGTCAAAAAAATGTTGCTGTCAAATTCTTGACAAACGTTTAAGGAATTTCTTAAAAGGCAGTGGATTTAAGGTATTAAAGTTATGTCTAGAAGTAAGTAGGGTGATGTTGTTAGGGGCAATGATAAATATCATGGGTTTATGCCTGAGGGTTTTATAGACCCATTTGCTCCCATTAGCAATGAGTAGAACCTGTTGCTTCAGAAGTCAGAAATATCCATTAGCAAAGGAACCCATCAGATTGTAATGTAACACACTTTTTTGGTTCTTTTCTAGTTTTCCTGTAACATGGGGAGGCACATTTATCAACCATAGAATTCATTCATGTTCATGTGAGTTTTTTAAAACTCCCATAAACTCGAAAATTCGACCAATTGAAATGTATTATAAAAACCGAATTTTTTTAAACTCGGATCGACCCGAAAACTCGAATCGAATTTGATTCGAATTTTAATAACTCAACTCAGGAAGGCTGCAACCAACTCCAAATTGATCCCTGGACATCTCCCATTGACTTAAACAGCAATTCGGCAGGTTTTACATGGCTAATAGTCGAATTAGAGTTCTAAAGGGCCAAAGTATCTAAAAAAATCTAATTTGAATTTTTAGAAAAACTCTGATTGAATTTGAATAACTCCCTAGTCGAATTTGACAGTTTTGAGCATAAAAAAGCTTGAAAATTCGAATTTTCAATTCGACCCTTGATAAATCTGCCCCTTAGTTTGTAGAATTTATTGGTCTGTTGTTTTAAGGCAAACATCACAGGCTTCTGTGATTTTCTAGAAATAAAAAAAATATTTCACCTGTTATAATATCACAGATGCATATTATTCTTAGGCAGGGTTACCCCTTAGATCTGTTCAGCTGGTTACTCTCTATATGAATGCCAGACAAATCTTCTGCTATTCATGTTAAAGCTGCACAAACATTTTACAAACTAGGTAAATGTATTGTTCCCCATAAATTTACCGCGGACACCAGTTTTAAGGATCATGTGCATGACATGAACACCCATATATGTCTTCTTCCATCCTGGTAGGTAATAATAAATAAAACTGCAGCACTGTCTTGCTTTATTGCAAGAAATCTCAATTTAGGATCTTAATCATAAATGTAATTTAGGATTCCAACCCTTTCTGCATCAACCTTTTTCAGATGTGTACTAACACATTTAAAAAATGTTTGTCCCCAGTTAAAGTGGTGATAGAGTGCTGTTAATTAGAATATAAGATATAGAGAGTATATTATGTCATAGTATCTGTCTATGAAGATTCTCATTTATCCAGATCTAGGGTTGGACTGGGGGGCCTGGAGCCCACTGGGGCTGCTGTCCAGGGCCCCCCTCCGGACCCAACCGCCCCCCCCTCGCAGTATCGCTGTCATCGTGTGTGCAGACGCGCACTGTTTTTTCCGGGAGGCAGGAAGGAGCATTGCCGCGTGCACTACTTTTCCAGGTGGCTGCAGCAGGAAAAGTCCACACCTGGGTGCATATTTGAGCCGGGTGTCCCGCTGGCCCAGTCCAACCCTGTCCAGGTCATGACATACAGTATCTAGTAGAATTAAGTCAAAGGCAACTGGGCATTTAGAGTTTTTCTTGAAAAAATTTCACCACTCATCCGAGTGGATTCTTCAGTTCAGCTGAAGAAGTAGGGAATTCTCCAGCATTTAAACCACCCTCAAGGATGGTGAAACGTTTTCAAGAAAAACTCTAAATGTCCAGTTGGCTTTGACTTAATTCTACTAGATACTGTAAACCACTTCGGTACTTGCTGCCTCCTGAGAAAAAAACTCCAGTGCTGCCATCTCAAACAAGTGTCTTGGATCTAGATATATCCTTCTTTATAACCTTAGACCCTTCTCTGATTTACATTTGATCATGGCCCCTAAGTTTTAAATAGCTATTTATTTCCTTTAAAGAGAGATTTTTTTAAATTATTCAGTGATTATGTTTTGATATGGCCATAATCTATGGACTGTGATCCCATACTGCAACAGGGTCGAGTACATTGAGGCTCGATCATCTTTAGTGGTTTATCTGGTTTTAAATTGTGCAGTATTATATGATTTTCATTTAATTGCCCTGCCTGTATGATACTGTAACATGGAAAGACATGTTCAACAGTTTATTTTGCTTTTGCTGCCTAATTGTTGAGAGAAAAAATGTTTCCCTCAGGCCAGTTTATGTATTTAAGTATTTAAGTGGAATACTTTTATCTGTTCTGCACGCCAGCTCTAGGCTTATTGAGCTTCCACGGAAACAAAAGAAGACACTAATAAATAAATAATAATAATGTGACAGACTATGATTCCAAATTAATTTCTGTGAAAACGGTGGGAGTTCTGCTGTAAAGCTGTGCATTTGTAAACAGACCATACACACAGCACTGGTTTTAGGCAAAAAGTAACAGCCAAGGAATGCAGGAATCTGTTCTATATTTCTGAGGAGTGACTGAAGTATGTCTTTCAAAGGGGAACTATGAGCATGAATCTGCTTTAACATTCCCATTAAATGCACTGCATAGGTTTAAACTGATTTTTGTTGAGTGCATTTATGAGGTATCAAAATCAGTTTATATCATGTGTGCAAGTTGTAAGCCAGAGGATGCCCCGTGATTTTCTGCTAGAGTTCAACCTATTTATCCAGGAAAGCATTGGCTGTGTATTCTCTTTACCCATCTTCCTCATTCTTGGGAAGTCACTTCCAGCCTGCAGCTAGACATGAAAAAGCTATGTTCAAACCACTGTGCAAAACAACACTCACAACTGTATAAACAAGCCCAACTGCTTACAGACTTCTCCAGGTGTCTAGACAAGGCTCTCTTGAAAAGATAAAATGTTTCAACAACATCCTTTGGTCAAGCAAGATTGGTCAGTGATTACCTGTCCACTCCAAGAGGCATCCTGCTAGCAGTGAGTGGCAAGATGGATGTTGTTTCTCTGCTTGGCTGGCAGTTTGATGACATAGTGGGCACAATGACTTCCTGCAGCAGAAAGCTCCACATGATGAATTGACACCTTACAAAGACAACGGTAAACACACTTACCTGCTACAAACAATAGCGTTATTCTGTGCCTGGTGTAAAAGCAGGGACACAAAAGCAAAGGATCCAAATGCATGGGACTGTATCAAACAAAACACGTTTACACTTAAGTGCTGAAGCAAATGATTAGTTGCAGTATGGTATGCTAAAGATATTCTGATACTGCAAATATTCTGGAAATACTGTGTCACCTAGCTCACAATACATAATTCCTGATAACATGATAATGAGTTTACATGATTATTTTATTTAATATCAAAGTGTTGGCTCTGTTTAAAAGGTCTGTGTAAGGCAGAGTAAGGTAGAAAGACAGACAGACAGACAGACAGACAGACAGACAGATAGATTTTCTAATATTAACGTGGAAATTGTCATTTTTCACCTCCTACAGCAGCTCTGGGAGGGGGGTCACTAACCCTTTAAACTGTTCTAAATTGATACATTTAGTTGATACATTTCTTATCTTTGTCCCTGCTGAGCAGAATCTCTGGGTTTCATTACAGGCAGCTGTTAGAATTGATACAATAGTTGCTCCAGAGATGCTGCTGAAAAATGTATCAACTAAATGTTGCAAAATTGTAACAGTTTAGAGTCTGCGCCTGAATTACTGAGTTGTAGTGATGGGCGAATCTCTCCCATTTCGCTTCACCGAAAAATTCACAAATTTCCTGCAAAATTCGCAAAACAGTGAAAAATTCGTGAAAAAACGTGGAATCGAAAAGTTCTCGAAAAAATCTTGAAATTCTACCGTTTTCACTAAAAAAACGTGAAATTCGAACGTTTTCACGAATAAAATCGAGCAATTCAAAAGATTCCTCTAAAAAAATCGAGCAATTCAAACCTTTTCACAAAAAAATCGAGCAATTTGAAGCTTTTCACGAAAAAATCGTGAAAATCGGAGATTGATGCAGGCAGCAAAACGCGGGAAATTCGTGCCAGGCAAATTTATTCTCCCATCACAACTGAGCTGTCAGAAACTGAGCTGTTTGAAACCAAATGGCAGATGTATGACAAAGGAAAAAGTGGTGTAATTTAGAACAGTGTGTATTTTGATTCACTCCAGACATGTACACTATCATGATACACAACTTTGGACCTGGTACAACCATAGAAGTCAGTGTGACAAGTTCAGGAAACAATTTTAATATTTACTGTGTATGAATTTAGGTAGACTGGCAGGTCAATTTTTAATTAGAATAATAAGACTGACAGCAATAAATCTCAACCCTAATATATTGATTTTGGATTGCAGGTTCAGGAACACAAGAAATTCCCCCAACTTTTACAATTTTTTTTTCCAAATAGCATCTATTTTTACACCAGAATGGTGATGTATGGTGTAATTCTAACACCACAAACTTTACACACCTTTATAAATATGCCCCATGTTAGTGTGCAAGTATGTGTCTATGAGAAAGAAAGAGAAGTAAGTATTTAGGAATGTCTGTGTGTTTGTGTTTCTGACAGAGAAGGAAAAATATGTAATTAAGTTTGGTTGTAAAGGTTTGTGTATGTTTGTGTGTGTGTGTTTAGAGTGTACAATGTTGTAAGTGCATAGGCAACCGTGAGTATGTAAATGAGTGTGTCTCAGAGAGATTGTGTGTAGGGATATGTGAGTATGTAAGTGTGTGTATGTGTGTGTTTCTCTGAGAGCTAAATAGATGCTCAGATGATTCATTAAGCATGTAAGTTCCAAAATCACAGAAAACCAAGCAAGACCAAACAGTGTGCCTGGAGCACCGAGATCCGATATAAATGTAGATTTATATTGCTCTCCTTTATTCTTCCCAGCTACAGGTAGTTGTGAATAAATGTACCCTATCTGAATCCATATGGGCTATGGAGATGTCCAACCCAGTCCCTAGCACTTTGATGCAGAGGCTGCAGTCATAGAAGAGATCTAGCAAGCTTGCTGTTGTACTTGAACAAATCCTCAACATGTTTATCTACGTTTGAAAAATACTTTAAAGGCTTATGAATGGAGATGGGACACAATGTGCAGCAGTTTTAACACAAATGCTGGAAAGGTAATGAAATAAACATCAAAGGTAGATGCAAAGATCTATCCTTATCCATTGCAACTCCAAACAAAGGCAGGAAGGAGCGGAAAGCGAGCCAGACTACTGACAGGGGGTATAATATACTGAGAGCAATGGGACTCTGAAGCATTTGCAAAGATTAAAGCACTGTTTGTCTTCATATATCTGACAGCAGTGCTTTACAGTAGCAAAACATATCATTAACCTCATAAAGCTCCTGTAATCTGCAGCCTAAGTAGATGTTAACCATCCACATATCTGTACAGACTTATATAATATATATGTGTGTGTGTGTGTGTGTATGTATTTGAATCTGTGTTATTTCAAAACCTAACAAACATTGAGAAAGATTCGAGTGAACGCTGAAAGCGCAGATGGAAAGATATATTAGGATTATTCGCATTTTTAATTCTTACTTGGTGCAACTGCCTAGGAGTATGAAATAAGTTCTTGAAACCCCATAATGTGTTTTCATTACTCTTTTTTAAAAGGATTAACCCGAACCAAGAAGAGTGCCATCATTTCCCAATAGCCAAGGCAAGGATGGAAGAGGAATTGACAAATTAGAATAAAAGCGCACTCATGCGCAAAGGGGCGCACCCGAGCTGCGGAGAAACGTTAGCGCAGCATTAAGCCTTGCACCTGGATACACCTGCCGCTCTGAGTCTGGTCTGACTGCGCATATAGCCAGGGGCTGGACAGTAGTGATGTAAGCACACACGGACAGATGTTTGATAGTAATTCATATGCCTAATTGTAGTCACACTACCTATGCTCCCTCCTCCCTGAAGGTGACTGGGTGTCTGTGATTTGCTGGAGATAAAGTAGGTAAACTGCACGTCTCCTCCCACCTCTCTTGCTTCTATAATAGGCGCTGGCGAATGGAACTCTAGTGAGAGTACAATAGCAAAACAAGTACATCCTCAGACTGAAGGGACCCGACATCCCTTAACTCTGCGTCCCGCTGACAAGCCTCTGCCCCTACCCTGACAAAGTGCTAAGCCGCCGCAAGTGGAGCAGACAAGGGAAGGAGCAGCCCAGTCGCTATACTGGATCTGACAAGTGGAGCTGACAGGACAGGGGGCAGTCGCACAGCCCTGTCCGGGATGAACCTGGAGGTGTTTGCACGCACAAGCTTTGTAGACAAGGTGTGTCCTAGTGACCAGGAGGGCAGCTTGGCGTCGCCTCTCTCGAGTCGGGGAGACGAGTTGGGGTCGGACGGGGACTTTATAGCCAACAGCCCCAATCATGCCCTCTGTCCCAGAGATTCCGAAATGGACACTGACACCGGCAGCCTTGTGGGGGACGAGGAAGATGTCGTGGAAGAAGAAGAGCAGGTAAACTCAGAGAGAATTGCGGGGTCGGGAGATGGTTCTAGCCAATGCAGAGCACTAATTGCTGAGGTGGGCAAAACAAAGACTTACACCCGCCGACCCAAACCTCCCTACTCGTACATCGCACTCATAGCCATGGCTATCAAGGACTCGGCCAGTGGGCGCCTGACACTTGCAGAGATCAATGACTATCTGATGAAGAAATTCCCCTTCTTCAGGGGTAGCTACACTGGCTGGAGGAACTCAGTGCGACACAATCTCTCCCTCAATGACTGTTTTGTCAAAGTTCTACGGGACCCATCTAGGCCATGGGGCAAAGATAATTACTGGATGCTGAACCCAAACAGTGAGTACACCTTTGCAGATGGGGTCTTCAGACGCAGAAGGAAGCGACTAAACAGGTCCACCAAGTGCCTCAAAGAGCAGGATCTGCAGGGACTTGCAGAACAGCAGCACCAAATGATGAACCCAACTAAAGCAAACCAAAGCTGTTCCCCCTCATCCAGCCGGCTGATCATGGCACCTTCAGCACTTCCATCCTCCTCTACAAACTCCTCCTCCAACAGGTCTACCAAAGAAACCAACTCGGGGACCAAGTTCTCCAGCTCCTTCGCAATTGAAAGTATCTTGAGTAAACCTTTCCAGAGGAGAGAAAGTGAACCAGATCCAAGATCATCAAGTGGAAGGATCCTGTGGCCAACAGGTGCTTTGCTGCATTCTCCCTCCTCTGCCTCTTCTTATCCTATTGTACCTTATACCCCATCCACCGCATTGGCTGCCCCATCTGCATTGTACCCTATTAGTCCCCTTGCTAGCAATGCATCCCCCTTGCACTTACAACTCTACAGATACTGCATGTCTGAAGCCTTACTAATGCTAATGGATCCCAGGAGTGAGGGGCATTTGTTACCAGACCCAAGAGATGATCAGCTGTCTCATCGTGCTCCTCTCCACCACCCCCATCTTTTCTCTCCACCATGTCCTACCAAGACTCATTCGGAACATCTGGGCAACCCTGGGCTCTTACACACCCTACGCACTGCAGGTGCTTACCACCCTTATCGACATGAGACATTGCTAGCATGAAAAAGAAGGGAGGGGGGAGGGAAAGGTATGTTAGTTTGTAGCACCCTCTAAACCCTGCTCTTGCCAATTTAAGTGCCTTTATCAAACATGAGTGTTGTGGCAGAATTTCCAGAGTTTGTATACTGGCAATACAAGAGGGGAAATCAAGTTACCTTATTTGGTTATTTTTATGCAATGTTACTGATACAATTTCAAACTGGTAGCATGACTATACATCTTATTAGATGCTCATACATGATTGATTTCACTGCCAAGGATGATTTCCTTTTATAGCCAATGCAACTGGTTTGCTAACAACATCCCCCAAAGGAAAACACCCACCTTTTATTTCTTCCTGCGAAGGTATCTAGAAAACATGTACTTTTATCTGATCCAAAGAACAGGCCAATGACTCTAGATAAAGGATAAGCAACTGTCAGCAACACAGCTGTTGAAATACAACCCCCAGCATCCTTGCAGCTCAGTTTGTAAAGTCATTTTAGGTGTTGTTGTTAGGCAACAGGTGATGTGCTGGAGATCAACTATGCCTGATCTAGATTCACACTCAGCTGTTAATGTAATCATAGCAGGGTCCCTCAATCTGTAATACTCCTTGTATTCTATTGGTGTGGCTGTGCCACAAACTCTGCACTGGTCTATTTCTTCTTTTCTAGAGGTGAGAAAATTACCTTTAACTGCACTTTTTCCTTTTTTTAAAAAAAAAAAAAAGATATACGATATATCAGCTTTCTTTATTTTTTTGTGATGTAATACAGGGTATTGAATTACTGTGCCTATTCGAGAAATATTTTAAGATATTAAAGTTCTGTAATGCAATTTCTTAAAATTCCCACAGCATAAAAAAATTACCTCGACTTCAGCCAGTTTTCCTGGTTGTTACTTCTAGTTTGACTAAATGTATATATAATATATATTTCAGATTTTTTTTTTGCCATTCTTGAAATGACAAGTACAGTGCCTACTGTATCAATCAGTCATGCTATTTTAGGACCATTCTCTATGTATACTGTATTGCACTATGGCAATATAGTGAGAGATTTACACAATTCCAGGTCATTTCTGCTGTTAACGCAGGCATGTCTGTGCCAAAAATGATTAAAGCAAACTGTCTGTGTCTTAAATTATTTATAGCTTTTGTAACACAATCTTAAATGACAGGTGACCACTTACTGAATGTGGTGCCAATAAAATCTTTAAAAAAAATAAATATATATATATATACACATATAAGCTCGAATCGAGCTAGAGTATAGATTAATTACTGGTAAGATTTTGTATTTCTAAAAAAAAAGCATAAACGCTGCCAACACTGAGCAGAGTCTTTTTGTATCTGTGTTTTTATATATGTGTATTTTATTTGAACTGAGCTATACTGCTTATTTTGAAATAAAATTGTTGGAAAAAAAAGTGTAACGTTTGTGGTGATTCAGCAGTAGGCTTTGTGATGGTTGAAGGGAATTCCATAAACTTCATGACATGAAAAGTATGTGATGTGCGTGAGAAATCATAAAAGCAGCTCACTGTGAACGTTGAAAGAAACAGATCTGATTACACTATAAGGCAACTGCTCACCTTGCAAGAAAGCAGACATGTAAAACATAGCTGTCAGCTCAGTGATCCAACTGCTTTTTATCTTTACTCAAATGTAACCACAGATTTGACTGAACACCCACATGTGTGCTGATCTGAGATATACAGTATAGTGTATGCTTAAAGTACATACACACTGAATAATTTTTTAAATCAACAGCTGCTACAAATAGTTTTTAGCATAGGATGAAACTCAGATCTATAAATAAGAACTGTCCTATTGTAAAACTAAAAATACAAAAAAACTAAAGCAGAGGTTTCCATTTAAGTCAATTAAAATAAAGTGTGCCAAGAGCACAAAATAATAAATATTTACATATAAAAGGCTTAAAGAGGTGCAACTTGCTACTATGGCTAGGGAAAGCACATTTGAAATAGTTCAGGAATTCCAGGCTGGAATGTTTCAGGCTGAAAGATATCTTATTCTTTAAATGTAATAGAATTTAATTAGGATTTAGGCCATGTTTATAGACGTTGGTGCAACACAATAAATAATTGGAATTTTTACATGGGAGTGCCGGTTTCTTGAATACATGGTTATATATATTTTAACCGTGCACCCCGGCTATTATATGTCACAAAAACGTTTGCCTTGGATTGCGGAGACTCACTGGACTGTGTTAAATATATATATATATATATATATATATATATATATATATATATATATATATATATATATATATATATATATATATATATATATCAAACAAGGGAAAGTTGTGCTCACCACTAATTTTTAAAACCATTAGGCCGGGGTGCAATGAGGTTGTGACCACAAAATACATATAGACACATACAAAAGTGCCACTCGAAATGTTGCATACTTATGCTGCCCAAAGATGGAATAAATAAAGGCGAATTTTAATCAAGAACGTGGAGTGCTGTCTGTGGAGAGAAATGTATTTAAGACAGAGACATTTTGTGCATACTGCTACTGAAAAATGCCTTACCCTTTAAACAAAACAGGGATTGTTTGTCCATATATTACAATATATTTAAGCTGGCCAACTACGTCAAAGTCATCCCATATCTGGCCAGTCCTATGCTCAATTTTCATCTGATTCATTAAGAATTCTATTGCTTCATTATACATTTTATAAAGGGACTAAGTTTTACCTGCAACTTACTTGCTGCTTTCAAAGTAAAACTCCCAAACTTGGCTGCCCTTTTATTAGACACCAGTGCAGGGTCGGACTGGCGCAGTCGGGGCCCACCGGGTTGTGAACCTCGGGGGCCCCGTGCGCATGCGCAAAAACGAGTGCGCAAAAACGAGTGCGCATGCGCGAACGTCAGCCCCAATGCGCATGCGCGAACGTCAGCCCCAACGCATGCATGCGCAACAGCGCCAAAAAACTTTTACTGCCGTTCGGGGGCCAATCTAGGACCGGGACTGGGCCGGCGGGGGCCCAAGTGGGCCGGGGCCCACCGGGTTTTTTCCCGGTTTCCCGCCGGCCCAGTCCGACACTGCACCAGTGGGGTTACCTGACTATAGCTGGGAAGGGTGGGAGCTACAACATGGAGCTGGTCACTGCTCCTGTATAACTATAACAAACAAGGGAAAGTTGTGCTCACCACTAATTTTTAAAACCATTAGGCAGTGTGCAATGAGGCTGTGACCAAAAAATACATACATATATGTATTTTTTGGTCACAGCCTCATTGCACCCCTGCCTAATGGTTTTAAAAATTAGTGGTGAGCACAACTTTTTCTTGGGGGGGGGTAGAGTTTTTTTCCCCCACAGGTTGATTTCTCCTTTAAATACAAATATTCAGAAAAAAATGTTCTGACCACGCAATGTGGTATCTGCTATGCCTTTACTGTCTTGTGTCCAGTTATACCAAGGTGAGAATAAGTTCATGTCACACAGGTAGCTTTTGTCCATTAATGTGACCTTATCAGCTGTCACTTGCAGTACTGAGAAAATACAATTCAGTAACTGTTACAGGCAGACGACAAAAAGATTCAAAAATTCAGAAGCCTCAGAGTGCAGATTGTATTTCTCTGCGACTGCCCTTTCTTAAAGGACCAATAACCACACAAAATAAAAGTGTTTTAAGTAATTAAAATGTAATGTATGGTTTCCATGCATTGGTAAAAATTATGTGTTTGCTTTAGATAGACTACAATAGTTTTTATAAATAGATGGCTGTGTAATCATTGGGGCAGCCATTCAAGCTGAGAAATGAGAAAAGGAACAGTTTAGTTTGTAGATAACAGAACTCTGTAATAGAATGCAATGGTATTTTGTATCTGTTTTCTGCTATGTAACCTTTTATATTTTTGGTGTTACTGTTCCTTTAAGATGTTATTATTCAGTGTTTCCTAAGGAAAATAAATTTCAGTTGGTTTATGGGCAGTTATACCCCTACAAAACAATTATAGGTGGTCAATTAAGACAGATGCTCTGTGCCATAGATATGGACCATACCCTTCACACTGGGAAAGAAAAGTTTTCAGGGTGATGGTGGCCATTAAGAGGGAGTCAAGGCATCCATTGGGGGCCCAGCCTTAAGACCAGTTACACAGCTTATTTGCTGTCCTTGAACTCTTAAGGGAGAGATCCTAGATCATTATTATATAATTATATATATGACAAAGGCAGTTTGTGACCTATATACAGTATGGATTTTAGTAATAATTATGATGATGGCGATGATGGTGAATAAAACAACGATTAGGCAGTTAGAAGTCTCCATCTGTTCTTCAAGGACAAATTTATGGTACTTTAGTTCACAACTCCCCATGTGGACGCAAACACTCA
Organism: Xenopus laevis; assembly: GCF_017654675.1. NCBI lineage: Eukaryota > Metazoa > Chordata > Amphibia > Anura > Pipidae > Xenopus > Xenopus laevis. Next base: position 73,105,342 of record NC_054382.1, on the reverse strand, counting down.
GGAATTATGGGGGGGGGGGTGGACACTGCATGGAAGGCACAACAAATGTAAAATTTCCGACAGCTGCATTTCGATTCCAAGCATCAAGATGATTGATGGATTATGTGAACCCTAACCCTGGAGCTTTAGTGATGTCACATACAGGTATTTCAGAGATTTTCATTAAAGGTGCTTCATACCAGCATGCTATATAAGGTTCTAGTGGCTGTACAGTAGAACCCCCATTTTACATTTTTCAGGGGTCCAAGAAAAAATTATGTAAAATCAGGGAAATGTGTTAAAGTAACTTTTTCTTCAAGTACTAAAAGGATATAAGCACATTAGTCAGTTTTACGTTGAGATACAATATTTACTGTGTTAATAACAAGGGTTAAGCATTACAGGGTTAATGTTACACTATGGGGGGCATGTGCAAGACTCTCTGTTAGTCACATAAACAACCTAAAGCAATAAGTGATTGTGCAGAACTGTATAAGGGACAGACTAATTTGAATTGACCGTTTACAGGCAGAACCAAGAAAAAACATATATCTGGTTAGTGTTTTAAACATCTTTGATTTACAAACAATAACATTCATAAAGGGAAAAAAACAGTTTTGGGTACATCAGGACAATTTTTTAATGTAAAATCCGGGAAAGCATTACTTAAAATCAGAAAAATGTACCCATTGAAATTGGTGGAACCACAAATAAAAAAATGTAAGATGCAGAAAAACTTAAAACCAGGGTACTTAAAATTGAGGTTTCACTGTATTTCAATAAGTGAGCAGACACCATAGCTATATGAGAGATTACCATCCACAACCAGCTCCAAGCATAAGACACCATTATCTAGAAATATTAACTTGCAGTAGTTTACAATCTACCATGTGGTAAAATTTTTAAAAAAGATAATCCCTTAAAGGAGAAGTAAAGCTTAACAAAATAAGCTGGCTAGAACTGTTGTACAGTTTTGGGCTTTTGTACCAGCCCAAGGCAACCACAGCTCTTTAGCAGTAACGATTTGTGGCTTCAAAGATGCCCAGTAGCTCCCCGTCTTCTTTTCTGCTGATTCTGCTTTTCTGCAGAGCCCCGAACCCGTAGCTTGGGATGAGAAGCAAGGAAATTGTAGAATGAGCACGCACTCCTGCGACACACCAGGTTGAATAAAATTTTGTTCTTTATTCCATAGGTTAAAATCAAAAGACGCTTTCCAAGATGGTGACCCCCTGTGACAAGTTTGAAGTCCCGGATCATTGCTGCTATTGAGAAGCTGAAACTTTAAGCTGGTGCAATAAGTTCAGTATATAAAATATGTAATTTTTGGATTTTTAGGGTTTAGTTATCCTTTAATGTATTTAGGAAACAACATTGGAGGAATACTCATACCTTAACTCCAGCACTTTACACCAACAAAGTTTTTAAAATATAATATGTAATTTACCATATTACCTCAGCAGGATTTGGTAATTAATTATATTGTTTGTGTATATTCAAGGTAGGAATATTAGGACAACAGATTTATGTGTATTTGTTTATGAAATCACAGTATAATCAGTATAATAGTTCCTAGCTTGTAAGAAAGCACAGACACTTTAACATTTGTATAGATAAGGGAAATACAGTATTTCTCTAGCTGTACCTAGCCATGCCTCAGCTAGACTTTCCTCATTAGCTGTCCTAAAAGATTTAATTTACACCTACGCTATTTGATCAGCATGAACTCTGCACGCTGTTGAACAAACCTTTTCTTAATCTCCTAATTACATACTCCATGGCACCACATAAGTGTATTGTGTGTGAAGGTGGCAAACAGATTTATATTTATTTAATATAAGTGCTCTATTTACTTTGGCTGAATCTATGCTAACCCTACCTTAATTCTACTAATGGACTTTATGAGGCAAGATTTTGACATAAATGTTACATAAAGTATTGTTTTACCAAATGAATTATGATCAAGAATGCATGTCAAAATACAGATGATGTGTTGTGCCGTATTGCTGCCTTTGGATAAACATTGGGAGGTTTAAACAAATACATGGCTTTTTAGAATATGCCTGTATTCCTCCCCTTTTACTTAAACAAAGCGTGTGTTGATTGATGCCACCTAAAAATATTCTGTAGAATATATGTAGATCTCCTTACCCATAGTCAACAGTTTTAATGCTTCAGCAGTTTGTAAGCATGATGACGATAAAATAGCAGGCCAGAACTGCAAACCAGTCACTTCAGATGTTATTGTGTCATTTAATATAAAGCTGGCATATTCATGGTATAATTTCTTTGATTCTGAAACAAACTGTACAATGATAAAAGTCAAGTTAGCTGCTTCTGGCCAGATCATGCAAAAGTAATCCGGAAAAACTAAAACTGTGCCAGATTTGGTGTGCCAGCTGACCATGGAATTTTTGGGCAGCATTGTCTTATTGGTGAGCCCAGGATGACTTCCCCCGAAGGACTATCCCTTGTTGTTAGGATGCTAGGATCAGCAACAACTGAACAACACAACATTGAGGATCACTCACCTACAGAAAAGTGAAATAAACCTTTCAACATATCAGCAATGAATTCATTGTTTGATAAATTCTCTGGACGGATTTTGCCTTGTGGAGATACCCCATTTGTATTGTATTTCTATTAATACAAAATACACTACTGATCCCTGAATATCATTTGCTGTGGTTACTACGGAAATGCAATGTAAAAATGCTTTATCATTCAGAGATTACACTTCTAGAACATAGAACATAAGCGCACTGTTTTTTTATTCTACAAATCGGTGGATTTTCCATTTTTCCAAGATATATAAATTTCCTCTGTGCTTTAAACAAATACCAAGATGTTGTTGTATGATGCAAATCTTGAAAATTGTACACATTTTTGTAAAAAATAAAATTATAAGTAAGGAAAGACAATCATTTAATCAGTTTACTCAAACTATATAATAGGTATTTGGATATATATATATAATATGCACATATTTATGTGGATTTGGAAATAGTAAACCTAATTAAAAAGATATCCTGCTTTATCTCTTAAAATTATTATTATTATAATGATAATACTTTTTTTTTATAATTATCCCCTTTGTTTGATTCATATATATTTAAATTCACCAGGGCATACTACTTAAAGTAATGATCAGGCTGATGCAATACTGCAGCCTGCAGGTAGCTGTTAAGATTACAGGTAAGTCTTATACCTGTGTACACACCTGTACAAGTCATTCTCCTCATCAATCAACAAAGGTATGCTATTAAATTGACATGATCATTAAGGCAAAGCTGTCAGTCAAAAATACCTTAGGTTTATGATAACTTAACCCACAAAGAATGCTATCAGGCTATAATTTCCCATGATTGCTTACCTTGTTTAGAATTCTACATGGGACCAGTAAAGTGGATGAGCCAATAAATAACAATAAATCAGACCAGAGCCGGGTGGGTAACAATGGTTGTAGCTTGTTTATTTTGTGTGTGTGTGTATATATATATTGGCTGAGCTTTGAAAGTAGCAACTTCCTTTTAATATATCAAATGCTTTTTGGAAACAGCAGTATTTCAGCAGTGACAAAGTTTATTGGATTAACAGAAAATTTGCATCATAACAAAATTATACAGGTGCATAGATTTGGGCACCCAAACAGAGATATTACATCAATACTTAGTTGAGCCTCCTTTTACAAATGTAACAGCCTCTAGATGCCTCCTATAGCCTTTGATGAGTGGCTGGATTCTGAATGGCAGTATTTTTGACCATTCGTCCATACAAAATCTCTCCAGTTCAGTTAAATTTGTTGGCTGCCGAGCATGGACAGCCTGCTTCAAATCATCCTCACTGTGATGGCTAATTCAGAATATTGTACTTCTCCCTCTGCATAAATGCCACTTTAGATTTCAAAGTGTGTTTAGGGTCATTGTTCTTGTTAGAATATCCAGCCCCTGCGTAACTTCAACTTTGTGACTGAAGCTTGAACATTATCCTGAAGAATTTGTTGATATTGGGTTGAATTCATCCGACCCTTGACTTTAACAAGGGCCCTAGTCCCTGAACTAGCCACACAGGCACACAGCATGATGGAAACTCCACCAAATTTGACAGAAGATAGGAGGTGTTTTTCTTGGAATGAGGTGTTCTTCTTCCGCCATGCAAAGCACTTTTAAAAATGCATAATAACTTACTCCACTTTCAACAAAAACCATAACAGTGGTATGTCTTTCATTTCCCAGGAGCATCTGAGTACTGAGGTGTTTTCTGAACAAAGATTTTTAGTGAAGCAGTATTCAGATGTATGAAATTAAATCAAATGTGAAAAGCTGGCTGTGCAAATATGTGGGTACTACATTTTGCTAATTTGAATGCATGTAACTGCTCAATACTGATTACTGGCAACACCAAATTGGTTGGATTAGCTCGTTCAAGGGAAACTGTCATGGGAGAAAAAAAAATTCAGCAGAATTCTGCACTGAAATCCATTTCCAATTGTCAATTTCCCAGCTGCCCCAAGTCATGTGACTTGTGCTCTGATAAACTTCAATCACTCTTTACTGCTGTACTGCAAGTTGGAGTGATATCACCCCCTCCCTTCCCCCCCCCCCCCCCCCAGCAGATAACAGCTCCCTAACACAAGATAACAGCTGCCTGGTAGATCTAAGAACAACACTCAATAGTAAAAACCCATGTCTCACTGAGACACATTCTGTTACATTGAGAAGGAAAAACAGCAGCCTGCCAGAAAGCATTTCTCCTAAAGTGCAGGCACAAGTCACATGACATGGGGCAGCTGGGAAATTGACAAAATGTCTAGCCCCATGTCAGATTTCAAAATTGAATATAAAAAAATCTGTTTGCTCTTTTGAGAAATGGATTTGAGTGCAGAATTCTGCTGGAGTAGCACTATTAACTGATGCGTTTTGAAAAAAACATGTTTTCCGATGACAGTATACCTTTAAGCCTTGAACTTCATAGGCAGGTGTGTCCAATCATGTGAAACGGTATTTAAGGTGGCCAATTGCAAGTTGTGCTTCTGTTTGACTCTCCTCTGAAGAGTGCCAGCATGGGATCCTCAAAGCAACTCTCAAAAAATCTGAAAACAAAGATTATTCAGTATCATGGTTTAGGGGAAGGCTATAAAAAGCTATCTCAGAGGTTTAAACTGTCAGTTTCAACTGTAAAGAATGTAATAAGGAAATGGAAGGCCATAAGAACAATTGCTGTAAAACCCAGGTCTAGCAGGCCAAGAAAAATACAGGAGCGGCATATGCAGAGGATTGTGAGAACAGACAACCCAAAGATCACCTCCAAAGACCTGTAAGAATATCTTGTTGCAGATGGTGTATCTGTACATCGTTGTACAATTCAGCGCAATTTGCACAAAGAACACCTGTATGACAGGGTGATGAGAAAGAAGCCCTTTCTGCACTCGCCAGGGCCGGAATTAGGGGTAGGCAGAGTAGGCAAGTGCCTAGGGCGCAAAGCTGGGGGTGGGGGATGCCAGGCACGTACCCGCTCAGTCGTCACCCTTGATAAAGGCTTTTTCGCTGAAACGTCGGGGTGATTCTCATTCTCTGGCAGGGGTGTCTGCTGACTTGTACAGCCTGGTATTTGAAACACACTTTGGTGCTATGTAAATGCAAAAAATCCTGTCTTTAACATGTAAAATGTTTGATTTGCATTGATTGTACAGAGCATTGTTTGGTATGCAATTATATGATATATAAAAAACTTTTTAGAGTACCATTGTGTGGAATAATTAATTATTATTTTTTGAGTGTGCAAGTCCCGTTTATTTACAATAAATTGCACAAACACCATACCTGTGATATCTACTGATCTACTAATCATGTCTATTGTTTTCTATACTGCTATAAAATATGGCTTTATACATTTTTAAATATTAATTTTAACACATATTTTAATCACATATTTGAAACGTATCTAATTTATTCAATATTCATTTTGTTTTCAGGCAAACGTAAAAACATTATACCCTTAGAACATGGAGCCCCATTTACCAAGGTCCAAGATGTAAGTGCTAATGTACTAAGTAATGGAGAATTCACAGTAAACATCAGAGGGCAAACAGTAAGAAAAGGGCTCCTTTGCACCCTGCCCCCCACAGTGCCCCCTAACTTGAGTTAATAGTGCATAAGTTATGGACCTTACCCTAACCCACTTCTCATGAATACAGCATTGTCTGAAGCAGCCAGCGCTGCATTCATCTGTCAGTCACTCTAAGCAGGTCCTTGCACCCTTGCACAGAAATTTGCGGCCACAGATGGTGATAGTGGGGGCAAAAATATCAAACAGAGGACAGCTTGCATCTAAAAAAGTGTATAACTTTTACCAGCAAAAAGTTGCACAAAATATTAAAGCATAAAAATTAAGGTAACCACTTGAAAACGAAGAATTGTGGGGTGATATGTGCAGTTCATTCACCAAATATTTGAACGATTCTGTCAAAATCATTTGAATCTTTACAAAACAATCTCACACATTAAAGTGCTGATTTTCACACATTTTTATAGCTAAGCCATTTGGTTAATTATTTTTTACAATACACATGTTACTTGTAAAACTCTGTTTGAGTACTGACTTTTTCACAGAATTGTTGGATTTACAGTGTTCATTTTTTCCCCCGTTGTATTTATTACTATTTCAACCATTGCTTAATTTGTTGTGCTATATAATAGATAATACTTTTTTTTATATTTTGCTTTCCTTATAGTCTTATAATCCACAGTAATAGAGTAGTACCACTGTGGATTACTAGGGTATGGCAAGGGTGGTATCTGCACAGGTTATATATTCTCCCTGTGTGTGTGTGGGTTCTGTTCTCTAGTTTCTTACCACACTCAATAATGGTGAATCTGCTACTGCTGATATTGAAATACATATACAGACAGATAGATAGACAGATAGATATGGGATTATTTATTTTGTCAAATAAATCCTTTTATCTATTTGTGACTGTTTTGCTTATATTGAGGATTAATTTTTCACCTTCTTCCTGTAGCAGCTCTGCCAGGGGGTCACGACCCTGTAAATTGCTACATAAGAAGATACATTTCTTATCTTTAGCCCTGCCGAGCAGAACCCCTGAGTTTTATTAAAGACAGTTGTTATAATTGATACAAATATAACACCTATTTGGGCCATATGGGGTTAATTCACCAGCTAGTGCACTAGAGCATGGGTTACACGTGACTAACACTTCAGGGTAGGGCCTTCGCTATATGGAAGATTAAAGGTGTGGTGTAGTGTAACTACAACTCCCAAAGGCTACTGTGCAATAACAAAAGACTTGGGCGCCAGGAGGTTCTTAATAAAACAGGAACAAGGTTTATTGAACTATGCACTAGACAAGTGACATCAGGTTTCTACTCACGCAGGAGTTGAGGCAACAGCATATAGAGAGTTCACACAGATCTGCAGGCAGGCTCACCTAGAGCAGACACAGGCATTTCATGAGGAAGAGCCTCCATTAGGCATTTGCAGAATTCACACACATTCCCTCCTGGAAGTTGTCAGGAAAGCAGCTTCTACCCTACAGTCCCTCTTCACTGAGGTCCCTGACTGGAGGCAACACACAGAGCCTCTGGGAAGCTACTCCCTTACTGCAAATCCTTGTTGGAGCTTCAGCTGCTCTTTCTCTCTAACCTCTCTGCCTTTCTCTCCTAGAGAGACTATGACAAGTCTGCCCTAGTGTAACTATTCCTCATTCACGGGGTTTCCTGGTCCCCGATTAGGACACATGCCTTCTTCTGGGCCTGGTGTACTCAGTCCCTCTGAGCACACCCAGCTGGATCAGCATCCAGAGGCGAAAGAGGAAGAGGCCACTCCTTACACACACTATAGTGCAGTGTAGCAAGAAGCTGTCACACCTCTCTTGGCAAATCACTCTAAGAAAAAGGTGGGGGGCCTTAAAGCTGCAGGGCTGATTAACCCGTAGGAGCCCCACAATAATTACTAATATTCACTAGATGCTGCTGAGAAATCTATCAACTAATGTAGCAAAATTGTAACGGTTCACAATCTGCATCTGGATTACTGAGCTGCCTGACAGGAAAATTTATTTTAAACTTCAGTCTTGGTAAAATAGTCAAAAATAAAACAAGGAAGGCAATTGAAAAAATGTATTTCCTTTGCATCCTGTGCACCATGAGATTTATTCTGCCTCTTTAAAAGGATAGGACAGTTAAAACAGACCTCCAATTTTACAGAAGCCAATTAAAACACCTAAAACCTCCATTCTTTTTGTTTTTCCTATCCTTCCAAACGAATGATAGGATGAAGATGGATTCTATGTTGTTCCAGATCCTAGGGGTCTTCTGAGGTTGTTGGTACTCCATGCTGGGAGCTGATCCTTGCTGGAGGTACATGAACAGGAGCAGGCCTCTTCTTGGAGAATTTTACTATGCAGAGGCATGGGTGATATTTACCCCACTTCTTTCGGTAGGGGCCTAGTGACATCAGCAGGTACTGTGGTGGATTGCACATGCATGATGATGTCAGTACATCCTAGGTGACGTGACCTCATTGAGCATGGAGGATGCGCTGATTTGGTGATGAGTAACATCATGAGATAAATTAAGAGGTATCTTGAATTCCTCTTGATGCAGTTTGGCTCCAAAATTAAATGTTTAAAGGAGAAGGAAAGCTACAATAGTGCAAGCTATAACACTATATTTATTCTGCAGAATACTTTACCATACCTGAGTAAACAACTCTAGAAGCTCTCTCAGTTTGTTTAGGATAGCAGCTGCCATATTATCATCTTCTTTAGAGAAGGAAGTGGATATGGCCCTTTTCCAGACTGAAAAAGTGCCTATGGTGGTTAAGGCTGTGAGATCTGCTATTGATGCTTCATAAGCTACAAGCCAATCTAAGGACCCAGAGGGGGACCTTAGGGGCTGTTCTAAGACAAAATCCTTTCCTATGTATCCACTCATGACAGGTTTCATGAAGTTGGTGTGGAAAAATCCAGAAAAACCTCCAGTGTTTTCCCAACTTATTCAGATGAGTCGGGGGGATAAGTGGATTCTCCCACAGGTCAAGGACCTGTTGTCTCAAGCTCAGTACTTTTCAAGGGGGTAGAGAGACTTCGTCTGACAGCCTGGAACTTGAAGGCCCTTATTGATGCAATTGGGCCTCTCACAAAAAGTGATTGAGATTATGCTTCACTATGAAGCTATGAGACTATGAGCCCTGAATAAGCTTCATCCTCTCAGCTCTGAATAAGCTTCATCCTCTGTTAAAGAATCCAGTCCTTATATGGTACTTGAACCTGTTGTTAAATGGCTTGAGTGATTTGAACCTTTGGAACAGATGGACATTAAACTTTTGTCAATGAATGTAACCTTTCTGTTGGCAATCACCTAAGCCAGGAGAGTATCTGTATCTATAGAGGAACCCTGTTTGCTTTTCTTAAAAGACAGAGTTCTGTTAAGAACAGTTCATTCTTTTCAGCCAAAGCTTGCTTCAAATGTCAACATTAGTCAGTAAATTGTTTTGCCTTCTTTTTTTTCTGTACCCATCAACAGAATGTGGCCAGAATTCTGAAGTTTCAGGAAGGTCACAATTTCCAGGTGGATACGGGACACTATAAAGTTGTGCTATAAATTGGCAAAACTTTCACTTCCAGCTTTTGCTAAGGCCCATTCTACCAGAGCTATGGCTACTTCTTAGGCTGAAAGGGCACAGGTTTCAGCAGAACAGATTTGCAAAGTGGCTACTTGGAGCAACTTACATACCTTTTCCAAGCATTATAGGCTTGAAATCTGGTGGAGGTGGAGTTTGGTAGAAATGTTCTGTGGTCAGACATGTCAAAAGGACTCCCTCCCTTATAAAAGATTACTTTCTATATCTCATGGTGATGTTGCTACTTAAGGAAAATTGAAATGTGTTCTTACTGTAATTTCTCTTTCCTTTGGATCCAAGCAGAAGCACAGGAACCCTTCCTAATAAAATGTTTTTGGTAGTAATTGGGGTTACTTGTTATTAAAATAAGGATGGGAGGTGTTCGGTTTTTTTTTATTGACTTCTGTAAAATTGGAGGTGTGTTTTAACTGATCTATCCTTTTAAAGGGGCTGAATAAATATCATGGTGCTGCTGCTGCTTGGATCTAAAGGAAAGAGAAATTACAATAAGTACAAATTTCAATTTTATTTCTGGTGAACAATCTGAAAAAACTGAAAAAAGCGTGAAAGGTGAACCACTCCTTTAAAAATGTCTACCAACGCTACTCTCATTAATCGTCAGTAAGGAATCCTGTGTACACTTTTACATTTGTTTAATGCACAGCCTGTTGTATGGTTAAAAAGCATAAATAAAACTTGTAAAAAAAATGTCTACCAACAATTCAAAAACCTTTCTTTTGGCTCTCCATTATCAGCCACATCTTCAATAAAGTATTTTTTCCTTCAAAAGCTTCATTCTATATCTGTGTCCTTGGGTTGCCATACATCATTGTTCCTCTCAAAACTATATTCTCTGATCATTGCCCACTTCAAGTACACACTAAGGGGCAAATTTTCTTACCTTCGACGTTGTGCCAGCGTTGACTTCACCAGGCATAGATTCGCCAGGGCTGCATAGTCACGAAGATCCGAAGTTGCGCACAAGTTGCCGATCGTTTGCAAAGTTGCTCTAGCGATGTTACGATCAGCGGTACGAAGTTATGCTAGCGATTGGAAATTTGCATATATCGCGAAATAGAAGTTTGAATGGACGTGTATGCTGCAGCAAATAAATAACACTACACAAGCTCAGGGAAACATAATAAAATTATATAGAGGTGTTTTAATGCCCTACACATGTGCCCACAGTATAGTTTAAGTGCCATATGTTAACATGAGTAGGGGGGAAGGAGGGTACCCTAAAAAAAATTCCGATCTTTTTCAGCCTATCACCCTATAAAAACTAAAAAAAACACATAGTTTCGCCCCTTCGTCAGAGTGCAACTTCGCCTGGCATTAGGCTGCGAAGTTGCACTAGACTATCTACTTCGCTAGCGAATTTTCGCCAGGGACACTTTTAGTAAATTGGCTAAGTGGCAAAATGACGTAACGCTGGCGAATTTTCGCTAGCGTAAGCCACTTCGCCGGCTAGTGAATTTGCCCCTAAATGTTATTTCTGACTGATCCTGATTCCTTAATATTAGAGGACTGGAATTATTTTCTTACTGCTTCTTCTTTGAAATCCAATCTTTAATTCTACTTGAAAGTTAGCACTCTTGCATGACCTTCATAACATTTGGTGCTTTGGCCCAAGGCTACTCTTGGGTTACAGCGCTTAAGCATAGTTTTTCAATATAATTAAATGTTTTTTTTCTGTAAGACAATCACTTTGTTATTGGCAATTGTAACACAGCTCAAAATCAACAAACAATACTTTTTATACTGTACACTAAGGGGCCTATTTATCATGCTAGGTGTTCATCCATCACAGTTTTTAAAAAAAATTCCATGAGAAAACAAATTATTCAAGGTCTGAAGAGCTGTAAAATGATGGCATCTGGCGTTCAGGCAGCATAAAATAAAACACACTGCTTGATAAATTCACCATTTATTTTACACAGCTTTTAAAGGGGACCTCATCTGTCACCCAAACCTAAAAAAGCTGTTTAATAAAGTACTTTTCTAATTAAACATAAAGCCCAAATTCTGTTTTTTATAAAAACATCCATACCTGTTATAAATGCTTTTAAAACTCTCAGCTTTCAATCATATGTTGCCATATATTGCCTGCCCCTCCTCCATGCCTTAAGCCAGTGCATGGGCATATTCATCAGGTGCCCCATTCTGGTGCATAAACAAGATTTTGGCATGATGCAAAGCTTGCTTTAACAACAACGTCCACAAAATAGCTCCTGCTAGCTTGATGTGATTATGAATTCCATGACTTAACAAAACAAGGCTGAAATAATTTTTTATAGTGTAAGTTTATTTCACTTGACTAACATCATAATATAGGAATTTATTTTTTAAATATCCTCACATTTATAAATAAAAGGGCCTACAAAATTATCTGGGCTTCTTACTTTTTTGTGCATGTGGGTTAATGACATATAGTTTGTATATGTTAATTAGCTCATATTTTTATGCTAAAGTAAGAAAATTTAAGAGGTCCTTCAGTTCCAGCTTAAGGGAGGGAGTTGCCCAAAATGGAAAGGAGAAAACTAAAACCTCTTTGGTGTGATCAAGGGAGGAGTGTAATGACTGAAGCCTGAAGGATTGCATCTCAGTCATGTATTCAAGGTGTCAGCCTAAAAAACTTTATAATAAATGAATAATGAATGGAGATTGTCTTAAAGGAAAACTATACCCCAACACGAATACTTAAGCAACAGATAGTTTATATCAAATTAAGTGGCATATTAAAGAATCTTATCAAACTGGTGTAGCACCTATTTGGCTGATTTAGACAAATACCAACTAGTGTGATAGAGCATGGGCTACACACGACCCTCTTTCACCAGGAAGGGCTTTCGAAAATAATGGAAACACGTGCTGATGTTGTTGAACTACAACTCGCTACTGCCAAAAATACACAAAAATAGAGTTGGACACCAGGGGTTCTTTGCAAAACAGTAGAACAGGTTTTTGTCAAGGCCGCCGGGAGCATGAAGGGACGCGTCTGCTCCCGGCGGCGAAGAATCCAAAATGGTGGCGCCCAGTTGGCCCACGTGGACGCTGGGACGCCAGCGCCGCAACACCGACGCATGCGTAAACACGCATGCGCAAACACGCCGGCGCAAGCACGCCGGCGTAAGGACGCCAGTGACGTCACTATGGCGCCAAACTCAACTATAAAAGGGTGCCCAGGACACCAGAAGGGCGCCCAAGAATAGGTTTTGCTACCCTGAACCTGGGTTCCTGTATTCCTGATTCCTGTTTCCTGATTCCAGCTCCTGCCTTGGTTTTGACCCCCTGCCTGGACTCTTGTTATTTGATCCTGATCTGCCTGCCATTGAACTCTTGCCTGGACTTTGACCTTGTATCTTGCTTAACCCTTTGGATACCGCGACCTTGCACCCTCAAGAGGGCTTCCTCCTTGATCCTGACTACCTCCCTGGAGGGAGCTCCCGGCTCCCTGACAGTTTTGTTTAAAACAAAGTGCCACAGGTATTGTAATACTCACACATGAGGTAGCCACAGTACATCTCCAAGTACATTCACAGGTGTAGCACAGACAGCATATAGACGCATCATACTAGGCATAGCCCAAAGGAATTGAGAGATCACCTTCCAGCATTCCAGTACCTCATATGGCTTGGACCCCCACAGCAGACTTGGAACAGGGTTACACCATAGCCTAATTCCCTCGTCGCTACTGCGGCCCCTTCACTACAGGCAAAGCAAAGCCTGGGGGAGAACTACTCCCTTCTATCCTCCTAGTTGGAGCTTGAGCTGCTCTTTCTCACTGCCTCACTCTCTCTATAGAGTGATATAACAGGAGCTACACTACACATTAGCTCACCTCGTTCACAGGGTCCCTGTACCCCCACTTCTTCTGGGGCCTTGTTGACTCGAGGCTCTATGGATCCACTGTAATAACATTGTTGAATGTTTCGGGTGAAGTAGCCGAAATCTCGCGACAGCTGTGGCCAGCCAGGAAACGCTGAGCAGCCGGGGAGAGCTCCGCCATTGCCGCCTCTTTAATATATGCCTCTATGGACCCACTGGCCAGCTCAACTGCTGCAGGCCAAAGAGGAAGTGCCCCTCCCTGCAAAGCACTTTGTTACAGCACTGCAGGAAGTGGTCACAACCTAGAACCAATAGAGAGGGTATGCAAATATGTATAAGTTGTTGATTCAAAGTAAAAACCGTTCGACTATTCAACCATTCGATAACCGAAGTACCATCTCTTTAAAAAATACTTCGACTTCCTACTACGCCACCAAGCGACCTAGCGAGGTGCAATGTTAGCCTATGAGGACCTTCCCCAGCACTTTTCTAAGTTTTTTTTGATTGAATAAAAATTCTTCTATCGTTCGATTCAAACTATTCAATCGTTTGATAGAACGATTTTTATTCGATCGGTCGATCAAAGCTTTTGCGGTAAATCCTTCGAATTCGATATTCGAATTCAAAGGATTTTTACTTCGAGGGTCGAATTCGAGGTTTTAACCCTCAAATTCGACCCTTGATAAATCTGCCCCATAATGTTTTTACAAGCAATCAATCAATGATTTAAGCACATAGATATCACCTTTTTAACCCAGTAATTACTGGTACCATATTTAATATTTAACCTATCGAATTATTGCTTTAAGCACTTGTTTTATTCCTAATTGGTTTTGGGTGTGGAAGGTAAGGGGGGTTTTACTTCTTTTCCGTTGGTCTTATCTTAAATTGAACATGTAATATACACCTCCCTCCCTTCAGGAAGTGATTTGTTTTAATTGGTAAGGTTCCTACAAACCTACTTTTTTCTCAAAGCAAGATGAATAAGCTTTTATTTGAAAAGCTTATTTATATATTTACTACAATGATGCTTACGGATACTGAGTCTGATTTACTAATGAAATGGAAATAGAAAAGAAAGCTTAGATGATGGAAAGTAAACAGAAGCATTTGATTTTAATACTATTTACAATCTGAAACTCTGTTTGAGTTAATATGTGATGACAGAATCAAGGGATATATTCATATTACTGGATTACATTTAACTAAGGAAATGGCATAAAAGTTTGATAACCATGTACTAGCTATAAACTGTGGTCACAGCTAAATAGGATATACGTGACTACTTTTATCTTGATAAAAGACCCCTGAAGTGTTCATTATTTAGCAAAAGCCTTTCAGCAACTGTAATTTCTTGCCAATCCCAACACAATAGAAAAAATAAGCAACATAAAACACCAACACAATAGCAAAAAAAAACCCTGCTCTCTAAGGTTGTTCAGAGAAGTCTTTGAACAAATTGTTCTCAAAGGGCAGCACAGTTTTAGGAAATGAAGGGGAAAATGTTTTACCCATGAACCTGACCTCTGCCATATACACTACCTTTGAAAATCACATCAATAGCTGAGGAACGTAATTATTGTATAATCTTGAATAAACATGAAATGGGCTTTAAATTGGTTAGTGACAAGGCAGAACTAAGGTGAGTCAACTTATATATTTCCATAAGCAGGGATGTCAAACTAATGTTAATGCAGCTCCCTAGATTTACTATTTGCAGCATCCTCAGGAAACCCATGACTTTTCTAGAGTACTAGTAATTGACATAGAGTATATATATTTATATATATATATATATATATATATATATATATATATATATATATATATATATATATATATATATATATATATATATATATATATATATATAGAATATATATATATATACCATCATATGCCTGGGTGCACGATCAGTGAATCATTTCCATCCATTCCGAAAGGATCAGCACTCACAGGACTTAAAAATGTGAAGTAAGTTTATTTGTAGAACAGTATAAGACTAACGTTTCGGCTCCATCAGAAGCCTTTGTCTTTGGCACATTTTTAAGTCCAGTGAGTGCTGATCCTTTTTGAATGGATATATATATATATATATATATATATATATATATATATATATATATATATATATATATAGAACAAGAAGGATCAGCACTCACTGTATTGATGTGAAGAAAAGTTTGCGTTTATTTATTTACATCATAATCCGACGTTTCGGTCCCACCTGGGGACCTTTCTCAAGGATGAGAAAGGTCCCCAGGTGGGACCGAAACGTCGGATTATGATGTAAATAAATAAACGCAAACTTTTCTTCACATCAATACAGTGAGTGCTGATCCTTCTTGTTCTATATATCCTGTATTTGATCGTGCACCACGAACCTATTTAAAGATCGGAGTGCTGGTACTGTGGGACTACATATATATATATATATATATATATATAGATAGATAGATAGATAGATAGATAGATAGATAGATAGATAGATAGATACTCTGCAGATGATCACACTGCCCAGTTCTATGCAAGAGCCCAACACAACTAACTTCTATGCGGTCATTCGGATACAGATTTTTATTCTGTTAGTACAGATGCAATATAATAGCATAAAGGTATGAGCCAGATATCCATTGGTCAGGTCTGTTTTTGCCATCAAATTGAGGATGCATCTGCACATTGATGCAGTCCTTGTCCAATGGCCTGCATATTATGATCAGCCTGATACTGCCCACCTCAAGATGTGCATATTTTTCAAAGATTCGCTGATTTTGTGACATCGCCAAACAAGAGGATCTTTACACGTATGGCCAGCTTAAAGGAACTATTCAGTGTAAAAATAATACTAGGTTAACAGATAGTATGTGCAAAATATAAAATGTTTCTAATATAGTTAGTTAGCAAAATATGTAATCTATAAAGGCTGGAGTAACTTGATGTCTAACATAATAGTCAGAATCTAACTTCCTGTTTTGTAGCTCTCTAACATCTTGGTTAGTCAGTAGTGATGAGCGAATATTTTCACCAGGCCTGGGTTTGCGGCTGAATTCCGCACTTTGTCATCTGCAAATTTCTTTGTGAAACTCCGGCAAAATATCAGCTGTGAAACAAAAAAGTCACCAATACAAAAAAGTCGTCACAAGGAAAAACATCTAGGGACTTTAATACATTTGGACAAAAAAGTTGCAGATACAAAAAAGTTGCCACAAGAAAAAAGCCCATTGACTTAAATGCATTTGGAGTGAGAAAAAAAGTTGCAAGTTAAAAAAAAAAAAAAAATTGCCGCCTATTGACTTCAATTGTTTTCGCAAATTCTATGCCGTTTTGTGAATTCTTTGGTGAAGTAAAATGGGTCAGATTAGCTTATCACTATTAGTCAGTGACTTCAAGGGTGGCACATGGGACATAACTGGTAACAGTTATGTCCCATGATGGCCCCCTTCAAGTCACTGACTAAATAATAGTTAGAGAGAGATGTAAAGCAGAAAGTTGGGTTCTGGGTATTCAGTTAGATATCCAGTCACCCCAGCCTTCATAGATTACATTTTTGGCCAGCAGTGTAACAACGCGCCGTGGCCGCAGCCCTCCCCCCCGCTTAAAAAGTCTTAAAGGAAAACTATACCCCCCAAACAATGTAGGTCTCTATAGAAAGATATTGCATAAAACAGCTCATATGTAAAACCCTGCTTCATGTAAATAAACCATTTTCAGAATAATATACTTTTCTAGTAGTATGTGCCATTGGGTAATCATAAATAGAAAATTACCATTTTAAAAAATAAGGGCCGCCCCCTGGGATCGTAGGATTCACTGTACTCACAAACATACCAACAAACCATACACGTTAGGTCACATGAGCCAATTAACAGACAGAGCTGTGTCTTTTGCTTCCACACTTCTTCCTGTTACAGTTAGAGTTGAAGTATTTCTGGTCAGGTGATCTCTGAGGCAGCACAGAGACCATCATGAAATGGTGGCTCAAGGCAAGAGATGTAAAAGTGCAATATTTACTTAAATATATATTCCAGTTTGGTAAGATTCTTTAATATGCCTCTTAATATGATATGAACTATCTGTTGCTTAAGTGTTCATTTTGGGGGTATAGTTTTCCTTTAAGAGGGGCCCTGCATGCACATTCGCTCTTGCTTCCCGCCCCCAATATCCGCCCGCCTGCCTGCCTGACCCCCCTTCGCTGGTTCCCGATGCCCACAGCCAGAGCGGCTGCAGAGGAAAGATTTAAAGGAAGCAGGCCCTGCATCCCAGGCCCCTGGTTATTTATTTATTTATTTATTTATTTTAATTATATTATCATCACAGAAGAATTATTTAAAATAATTATATTGCAATATATTCACCAACCATAAATAGCAACTATTTTTCAATGTAGCAAGATGTTTCCATTAATGACATCTTTTTTTAATAACAATGTATATTTCATTCTTTTCCATCATCTTTAATGGACTCACAGGAGCTGTATTCACAATAATTCACATAAAAAATGAAATATTTTGGCGAACATTTGTACACTGGAAAATGAACAGAATGGAACAGTCAGATGAAAATGGAAAAGGTTGAAAGAGACATTTCCCTGTGATGTTTTACAATAGAAATGCTGTGTTCATAACATTCCTTTGCTTATAAGTAAATGTGCTAATAATATTGGACAAGCACCTATTGCACGTCCCTTGGCTAATGATGTCAGGATTTCACACTGAGCTGAGTATTTCTCTGCATGTTGGCTTGCCTATTACTGGGTTCATATTAAATCAACTTCCACCCAGGGCTAATAAATCAAATGAAATATGTCTGTATGGTTTTAAAGCAGAAAGTCAAATGATTGTGTGATATTATGGAAATCCTCTTTTTAGAAATAAAGGAAATATCTGTGGTGTCAGACAATAAGACATTTCACATCCATCAAATATGCTTCCATACATTGTGACAGAAGCAATCCAGTGTATGACACAGCACCACTCGCATGGAAATTTAGATTAAAAAGCCTTTATTGGAACATATGGGTTCTGATCCGGGACATACAACGTTTCAGGCCTAATCTCGGCCCTTGATCAATCATTTAACATCTTGATAAAGGGCCGAGATTAGGCCTGAAACGTTGTATGTTCTGGATCAGAAGCCATATGTAAAGGCTTTTTAATCTAAATTTCCATGCGAGTGGTGCTGTGTCATACACTGGATTACTATTATCAAAGTGGAAAGTGGACCACGAGATACGGGCACCTGCAAACATTAAAGGCATACGTTGGTGAGTGCTGACTGAACTATAACTTGATTGTGACAGAAGCAGACAGTGCATGATAGAACAAATACAGTATCTGATGATCCCTTTATCATTTTAAGATCTGTGGTGTGAGCTCATTGGGCCGTTTTAAATACGCTTGTCTACACCTGTGCATCACCACACCCACCACATCTCAGGTAAACTTGCACAACTTTTTTTCCATACACTATGCAAGTTCAGAAACTTACCTCAGGTGGCAGGGGTGGCTAAGAGCCAAATTAATGTTATCAAACAAGAAATTTGGCTCCTGTAGTGCAGAGAGCACAAGTGCAACTGAACCTCCTGAAAGGGTGAGAGTTGGGCAGCAGCGTGAAATACATCTTAAGGTAGCTGGGGGTAGGGTTGCCACCTTTTCTCGAAAAAAATACCGGCCTTCCTATATTCTTGCTTTTTTTTCCTACTTATATTGGCATCAAGCATAATTTTTAATACCAGGCCGGTAAAATACCGGCCAGGTGGCAACCCTAGCTGGGGGGTAACACTTGCCCCTGCAAATATATCTGGCTGTCTCTTCTGCATTAGACACTTCCAAGCTTCCAAAATCATTTATACAAAAGTGAATCCTTAGCATAGGCCACTGAAACAAAGACATTTTTTGACAACCATTTGTGCAAGCTTTTTTCTTTTGCAAAAAATGAATGCAATCCAGGATGATTTTTACCTCATGAATGCAGTGATGCCTGTGTTTGCAGCGATATATTCCTAAGCAATGAGCAAGGGAAGGTCCACCATAGATGCTCACTCTTGCCCTCTACCCATCAGTTGCCTGTCATTCAGATGTGTAAATTAGGGAGTATGAGCAGGCACTGGCTATAATAGATCAATGTAGATACGGCCTGCCCTCTGTCAAGCAGGAAGGACAAGGCTGCCCTGCACCATCTCTCTGCACTTCACACTAGATTTTTTAAGCACCATGTTTTTGTAATTGGCACCCTGCCCTGCATATCAAATGAATTGCCACTGTCTTTAAGATGGCAAGCAATAAAAACAAGGCTTTCAACCGTCTAAGTTTATTTTTGAACATATTTCTAAAATTGAAGAGTAAACTCCGTTCCTGTCTTTGGTGTTTCTGGCAGTTTAGTAATCGAAGTGCAGATTCAATACTGTTATTTTGCTACATTAGCTGATACATTTCTCTGTAGCATCTGTGGAACAGTAGCAACTAGTGGGTCATTTGTACTAGCTGCCTTTAATGAAACGCTGGGATCTCAGAAATCTCTAATATCTGTTATTAAATTAGATCACTTTACAGATTTGGTGACCCCACTCCTAGAGCTGTTCCAGGGAGACAAGGAAGGTTAAAAATGTAAACTTTTAACTTCCATATTGTATTAGAGAAACTTTCAAAATAATTTAGAAATTAATGAATTAGAAAGCAATTGAAAAAAAGTCTGGTGTACTGTTTGAAACCAATGGAACCGAAAAAAAAGGGTTTGAAAGGTGAACAACCCCTTTAAGTAATAATATATAAGTCGAAGTGTGAAAAACCCCACTATAGCGTTAACCCTATTTTGGCATAATAGCTGGCATTTGGTGTGTTGGATACACTTTTGGGATATGTGTTAAAAGGTGTTACACACACAGTTTAGTTTTCATAGCTGTATACTGATATTTCACCTCTTTAAATCTGGGCACATATTTTCCACATGATGAACAGCCAATTAACAACTAAGTTGCATGGTAGTTTGGTATGTTGTATGAGTTCAGCCATGAGGTGTGTAGCTAAAGCAGTAATTTCCAAATGTGTGACTGACTCCCAGGTAGTTTTGGAGCAGTGGCAGTGGGAGCCCAACCTAAAGGTCAGTTAGGTATAGAATTGAAAGGAATGTATGTTTAGTCTCCCAGCAACACCTTAAAGCCCAGTTTGAAGGTGAGTTAAGGTGAGATGTGGGCATGACATGTATCTGTAAATGTATTTCAAACTATGACTAAAATGTCTGAGATGCCGCTATTTTCCTAAGTCGGTACTAATTTTTTGAGATAATGGAGGTCCTGACAAAGGCCTGCTACCAGTGACGTAATAACTAACAGGGGGCCACAGGGTCTGCTGTATGGTAGTACCCCTCTCCAGGGTCGTCTACTGCTTTAACTTTGTTGCCCACCACAAATGATTAAGCAGGAGGCCCCCACATGTTTTTGTGTTTTTTTCTGCTGACGGGGGGGGGTAATGTTTTTCTACATTATGCCACTACCTGCCATTGCAATTTTATAGTTCACAGCCATATATAAAGTGTACATTAGAGATGTAGAAAATCCACAGGTCGGGAAGTTTGGACCAAAAAATTGCCCTGCACATTGGGTCCCGGTGGTTCCAATCCTGGAGTATTTGTGGGTGGTAGTAAAACTGTTGGAGCTTGCCTCTTATGACATTATCTCTTGCACATTACAGGTGTTCATCCATATGCATATCCAATGTGACCTCCTTAATTGCGTGTACATACATGATCCTTTGCCTGATTTTCTATCTTTGTGCCTTTATAAAGAATAACATGGGTTTTTTTTTACAGTATACACTATACAGTTAATTAAGAAATATGTTTTCTGTGCATAGCACTTATGAGTTATTACATTACAATGAGTCTATATTCAGAGGAATCATATTTCTTCAGTGAATGAATTCTCTAGTTGGTGGGATCTCCCAGATCAGCTCAAACATAACATAACATTAAGCATTGCCCACTATGGGAACCCTGGAGCTATTGCCATGAAGTAGTGGTAGCTCGTGGCTTCTCTTGTATCAATAGGCGTACTTGCATGCAATTTGGAACAGGGGGTGGGATGGGCACACCAGCACCCAACACAACTATGCAAGTAGCATGCTTAGAAGCTTTAATAAATGGGGACATTTTGTGCAATAACCGCACCAATTTTTGTTCAACCGCAACTGCAGCCTATATTTACATTTCATTTACCAGGCACAGTTTTATTTTTCTAAAACTAATGTTTGACCAGTGCAGGGTAATTGCAAATTATATTTAAATGCATATAACACTTTCATTATTTTGTGTTACTATTTTAAAGACTGCTGTAGTGTGTTGTCATTGCCAGAGCTGTAGAAAAACTATAAACTCCTGTATTAGTTGGTTATTAGGAAATCAGCTGGCAATGTAATTCGCACTTCCAGGAATCTTTTACCTTTGCACTGGCGAGGGTCACCTGTTTTTGTGGTTATGTTTGTCCTGCAAAAAATAATCTTATTTTATGTGAACTATGGGAATCTGGACTTAAAATCAATGCAAGCATCTTATATTATTGTCAGTTTCCACATCAGTCTCCTTATTATGCTATGGAAAACATTTTCCAAATAATCCAAACAGAATAAAGCTACTTTGGCCCCATTCAGGGTCAATTAAACTACTTTAGTATACAGTACCAAAATAACTAAAACACTCTACTCAATAAACACAATAAATGTTAATGGGGTGGGGGGTGACAGCCCTTGGGTACCTACATGGTAAATTAAAAACTCCAGGATCGGCACATGTGCAGTACAGCAGGTCCAGGCCCGGACTGGCAATCTGTGGGTTCTGGCAAATGCCAGAGGGGCTGCTGTAAGATGCCATATAAAGTGACTATTAAGTGGGCTGGTGGGGGGCTGTTTGGGCCTCTGTGTCCTAGGAATGCCAGGGCCTGTTGTGACTCCCAGTCCGGTCCTGAGCAGGTCCCTTTGCACATGCACTGATCAAAGACAGAGATACAGCTGAAATACAGTCATGAAAATATTAAAACAAAACAACCATCACATTTAAATGGAATGCTCAGTTTATCCTAATAGTTTAACCTTAACTTTCTCTTAAGAAATGGAGTAATGTTTGATGTCCTTTCACTTATACATTTTAAAAAGTTGATCCAGGAGACAGCAAACAAGATCTGCAGTAATCCAGTCAATCAAGTACAACAGACAAATAAAGAAAGTAAACTACTACTATTACAGCTTCCAAAGACACATGCAGCATTAAGGTGGCCATAGACGCAAAGATCCGATCGTACGAATCCTCGATTCGTACGATTTTCGGACCAGTGTGGAGAGTCCCGACATTTTTTGTCCCACGGAGATCTGTCGTTTGGTCGATCGGACAGGTTAAAAGATTACTGTCAGCTGCCAATAATTTCTCTGCGTGTATTGCTGATCTGACGATTTTCAGTGGGAGACTGTCACCAGCTTTGTCAGACTTAACTTTCATACGATTGCTGTCATGGGCAGAACATCGGCTGATCTGTTCTTTTCTTTCAAATATATGTTTATTTGTTAAACACAAGGTTATACAACAACATAATACACCATTGATAAGTACAGTCATGAACAATTTACGTACTTACAAGTGTCACTCACTCGAGTAAACAATACAACAACAACCTTATTACACAATGGGGGTTACAGGGGGTGGGAGGGGAAAGAGCGAGGAAAGGGCAATCAAGTTAGCTCCATGGGTAGTGATATTATGCAGATTGTGCATCCGGGACCATACCAGAAATCCTAGTCAGGCTAATTCACAATAAGTGTTGTTTATACTCCTGTTCGCTTTTAAATAAAATCCATGACATCCACTGGGCAGAGTACTCCCTAAATTGTTTTTCAGTGCGAGCGGACCGTTCCTCAAATTGTTGAATCTCATTCACTGTATTAATCCAATCCCTGATTGTCGGTACCTGCTGGGTGTTCCACTGTCTGGGAATTAGAAGTTTGGCTGCGTTCAACAAGTGAGGAAGGGCTGAGCTAGTGAAATGCAACCTGTCTTCAGGAGACATGTGAAATAACAAGGTAAATGAGGGATCATTCAACTCTCTACCACAAGCAAAATGAGAACACAATTGGAGCACCTGTTTCCAATATTGTACTATCAGTGGGCATGACCAAAAGATATGTAACATAGTACCAACCCCGCCCTTACATCTCCAACATATACAAGTAGCATTCGGGAACATTCTGTGCAACCTGAAAGGTGTATAATACCAATTAGTTAGGATTTTATAATTGAGTTCCTGGATTCTGGCACACCTGGAGCTTCTCATTAAAGTGTTTACCATGTCTGCCGATTCTCCAACTGTTAACGTTAGATTCAGTTCACTAGTCCACTTCTTAATAAATAATTGCTCTTCTAGCTGACAGTCATCTATCAAATTTTTGTAGATAGCCGAAAGTGTATGTTTAGGTGGCGTACTAACGTGACATAACTTCTCAAAATCTGAGATTTTTCTGCTAAATATTCTGTCCCCACCTAATTTGTTATAGAAATGCTTAAGTTGGCCGTATTGTAAGTGTTGGAGCGGGGTGAGAGTCCGGAGCTCCTCAATCCTCTCTTTCGAGATCAATTTACCCTTATCCAGTAGATGTATAATCTGTAGATGACCATCTACTAGCTAATGTTTAAATTGGTCTTTATCCATAGCGGGTGGAAAGGCCGGGTTGTTTGTGACCGGGGTTAGTATAGAGGGATGTTTAGTAATGCCAAATTTTTTATCGAGATAGTCCCATATCTCCAAGGTATTAGCCAGAAGTGGATGACCCTTAGTCAGAATTCGTCTATTGATTTAGTAATCCAGGGGAGATGTAAGAGGTGTGTTGAGGTAGCCTGCTGCTCTATTTCGATCCACAACTTATTATCGAAATGATGAGACCAATCTAAAATCCTATTCAAAGTAGCTGCCTTATAGTACTTATGTAGGTCCGGCAATGCAGTCCCTCCCGATCTTTTAGGTCTAGTGAGGATATGCCTGCCCAGTCTGGGGTGTTTATCCAACCATACAAATCTTGTGATGGATGCTTGAAATTTATCAATCCACCCTTTAGGGTATTTGAGTGGAAGAGCTTGAAAAAGATACAACAATCTAGGGAGAATATTCATTTTCACGACATTTATGCGGCTGAACCATGAAAGCGTGTTAAGTTTCCAACGTTTCAAGTCTGAGTCTATTTTCTTGTATAAATTCGAGCAATTTAATTTACCCCAGTTGTAATCTTTTGTAAGTGCAAGACCTAGATAAGTGATACTATGAGACGCCCATTTGTAAGGGAAGTTTAGAGACAACCCTTGTATCGTCCTACCAGGTACGGAAACGTTAAGGGCATAGGATTTATTATGGTTTATTTTAAAGTTGCTCACAGCCCCGTACTTGGCTAA
Organism: Xenopus laevis; assembly: GCF_017654675.1. Lineage (NCBI taxonomy): Eukaryota > Metazoa > Chordata > Amphibia > Anura > Pipidae > Xenopus > Xenopus laevis. The sequence continues at coordinate 73,080,472 of NC_054382.1, read as the reverse complement.
GACATTATTAAGATTCGGAAGTGTAATGATGGGATTTGTTATGACAAATAACAGGTCGTTAGCGTAAGCTGCTGTTTTATGGTGTCTGGTACCAATCTGAAGTCCCTTAATATCCTGGTTATTTCTAATTGCATACAGTAGAGGTTCGAGGGTCAAGATAAATAGCGTGGGGAAAAGGGGGCAGCCTTGACGCGTGCCGTTTTTGATGACAATGGGTTCGGAGAGGACATTATTGACTTTCACCATAGCTGTTGGATTGTTATAAAGGGCCTGAATCCATTTAAGGTGGTTAGGTCCACAGCCATATTGTCTCAAGGTATCAAACATGAATTTCCAATTAATGCGATCGAACGCTTTTTCTGCGTCCGTGGAAAGCAGGAGTAATTGTTTAGAGCATGTCTGTGCATGGTACAGTAAGTTTATTAATCTGTTGGTGTTGTCCCTGGCTTCCCTGTTAGGCACAAAACCTATTTGTTCTGGGTCTATCAATTTTTCCAATACCTGCTGCATTCTTTTCATTATAATTTTGGCTAGTAATTTCACGTCATTGTTTATCAACAAAATCGGCCTGTAACTGCCTGGGTCAGAGGGATCTTTGCCAGGCTTCAATAAAAGAGTTATTTGTGCCTCCAATGATTGGGGGGAGAATGTAGCATTTGTTTGTAAGGCATTAAAGGAGTTGCATAAGTGGGGGGACAAGATATGTTGGAACTCTTTATAATAGGACATTGGGAACCCATCAGGGCCTGGGCTCTTGCCTGTTGGGGAAGAGGAGATGGCTGCCTGTAATTCCTCCAGAGTGATGTTTGCCTCCAATTGTTGGCTAATGTCTTGAGACAATTTGGGTAAATTCTGTTGATTCAGAAAAGTGGCGGCTATGTTTTGGTAAACACTACCCATGTTATGGGGATTCTGGTCAATTTGATAAACTTTAGTAAAGAATGTTTCAAATTCTTTCGCTATTTTCTCAGTAATAAACTCTATCCTACCAGTGGTTGTTTTAATTTTGGGGATATAATTTTTTGTCTCAAGGTATTAGCAAGCAACCTGCCGCATTTATTTCCATGTTCGTAATATGTATGTTTGATCAGCGTTTGTATTCTGTTAGTATATGCATTAAGTAAGCCTCCTAACTCCGCCCTAGCTTCAGCAAGTTCCAGCGCAGTTTGTTGGGCCAATGAATGCTTGTGCTGTGTTTCTAACAGTTTAATTCTAGATAACAATTGTTCGATCTGATGATTCCGCGCCTTTTTAAGTCAATGATGGAGCCACGAATCACACATTTGTGTGCTTCCCAACATATTGTGGGTGAGATTTCTGATGTGGCATTTATCTTAAAATAATTTTGTATGTTCGTAGCAATTTCTTTCACTATAGTTGGGTCCCGTAGAAATGATTCATTAAATCTCCAAGTGGAGTATGGTTTTGTAGAGGTTGGTATTATAAGGTTAACAGAGACTGCCGCATGGTCAGAAAATGTTCTAAGATGGATGCGACTATGCTGTATTTCTGTTAAGGCATACTGAGAAACAAATAAATAATCAATACGAGTGTATGAATTATGTCGAGCGGAATAATAAGTGAAATCCTTTTCCTGTATATGTTGAGTCCGCCATAAGTCAACTAACAATAAGTCATGCAGCTGTTGTTTGATTTTTAAACAAAAAATCAAACAATCTAGGAGAGGGTCCATGGGGACATTAAAGTCTCCTCCAAGGACAAGAATCCCTTCCATAAATTGTTGTAAAATCTGAGTTATGCGCAGGAATTCCCTATCTTGGTCAGTATTTGGAAGATAAACCATTGCAAATGTGTATAAGCGTTGGCCAATGCGGCCTTTAACACAAATCTGCCTTTAGTGTCCACTTTGGTATCCTCAACTGCGAGGTTCAGACCTTTTGAGAACAATATGGCTACACCTCTAGTTTTTGTGTCTTGGGGGGCACTAGCATATAACTCAGGATAATATCTGTTATTCCATTTGGGGACATGGCCCCTTTTAAAATGAGTTTCTTGCACGAATGCAACATGGGTTCTATGTTTTCTCAATTCCGCTGACAATAGAATCCGTTTTTGGGGAGAGTTCAAGCCATTAGCATTTATTGAGACGACGTTAATAGAATTATTGATGCCCAAAGCATGTATTCCACTAACCTTAGTCTCAATCGTAGTTGGGGGGGGAGCAAGAAACTAGGAAAGCAGAAAAGACAAAAATACAGGGGGTGTAGTGGCTAACTCTAGCCGGGAAGGGTGAAAAAAGACTCTGCTATCGCCCGGTGCTATACACTCCGGGGGTAGCCCACAATTTAGAGTGAGTAGTATGAGGGGAGGTGGCGGGAGACAGGCAACGGTAATGTGAGTCCCGCCCCGGGACCTGGAAACGCCTGAAAGTGGGGGCGATGTTTACCAGTATGATACAAATTGAAGACCAAAAGACCATATTGACAGCATTCTGTTTTCTCGTTTATATATAACTTGACAATATGCGTAACCTCCAATGTACATTATAAATTGAATATTACAGGGAGAAGACCCCATATAGTACGTTTAAATATCAGAACTGTGAATTTGTTTCTCAGGAACAGGAACTTAAACGAGAAAGCAGAAACAAATGGACAACTGAAAGATACAAAGCAATTGTAACAAGCATAACAATAGCAGTATAGAATGCTTTAAACTTTGTGCCTGTTGACATTAATATCCTTTGCTATACCATGCCCTTTTAGCGGTATAAAAAAAAAAATAGAGGGGGGGGGAAGGGTCCAATAGAACACACCGAGGACAGCTAAATAGCTGGAGTTGGGTACAGATACGGTGAGTGTCTAACCCGCAGTAAGGGTTATGGTAGGTATGCATATAAAATCTGGCAACGGTCTGTGAAACCCAGTTCCAAACTACAAAAGTATACACTTTGAGCCAGAATGTATGAATATAGTAACACCAAACTAGAAAACAAGGCATGAATAAAGTAAAGTGTAATATTATGTCAACCAGACAAGCAAAAAAAAAAAAGGGGGGTGAATTAGGAACATCATGCATATGTTCTGGCTATCACAACAATTACATTTGAAGCAACAAAAATTATCATGACTCATGAGACTAATAATGCGAACCCATCTACGACGTCATCCAGGTTCTGAGATGCCGTGTAAGTTCAGTGAGTAAGTCCCCAGAGCAAGTGGCGAAACCAAACAGTCCATATTCTGTACTTGCAAGAGAATTTCGTCTTTCGGGAGTTAGCAGCGGTGTTGTCCAAGATAAGATGGAAAATATGAAACTCTCCCAGTAGTTGACGCGTCACTCCCGCTTGAAGCAATAAGCCCGGACTGTACAAGTGGTCAAATGGCAGTAAGGGGAATGGATGATCAACCGTTCCGACCATGTTTTGTCAACTCTGAGGGAAAAAAAAAAGGGGGGGGATATGGGGGGAAAATAAAGAATTATCTGCTGTCCTGTACTATCTTTGATACATGCGTCAGACGATGATTCCAAGCAAAGGCATAAATCCTGCATTTAGCATAGGGGGAAATTAACCCTTACATGGCTGGTCTTCTTGCTGGTCTTGTAGCTGTGGGCCATAGATGTAACGAGCCCAATCCGATAAGTCCACCGGAGGTAGTCCCAAACTGCGAAAAAGAGAGAGAATGGAAAACCCCATTTATACGGTATATTTCTATCTCGGAGCCTGCCAGTCACCTCTATTAATAAACGTCTTTGGTTAACAGTTGAGGGTGCCAGATCTTGAAACAGCTCGATGTTATCCTCCTCTATTTTCATGTACTTAATGTCCCTTGCCTTTGACAAAATCTGTTCTTTGGTGGTATAGCTGTGTAAACAACAGAGTATGTCTCTTGGCTTGCCCGGCCTTCCTCTCGCCACTCTATGGAAGCGGTCAATCGGGATATCGGTAGTCTTGTCCCGGCCTAATAACTCATTGAAAAGCTCAATGAGTAGCTGTTTTGCCTCCGCCGTTTGTACATCCTCTGGCAGCCCTCTTATGCGGATGTTATGCCGCCTGCTTCTATTTTCGGCATCCTCCAGTCCTCTCCGCAGGAGGTAAATTTGCCTGGCGTGTGTACAAAGGGCCGCACCATGCCCGCTCAGACTGGAGTCGACTGCTGTTTGGCGCGATTCCAAATTAAGCAGCCGCGTGGAGATGGCCGTCAGTTCTGTTTTGAGAATCTTCGTTTCATCGTGCTGGGCTCTTTTGATGTCTGTCAGTAATTGGAGGAGGTCATCTTTAGTCAGTAGGTTGGCAATCAACTCCGGTATGTTACTCACCGCTGTAGCCTGGCGGCAAGGCTAATCCCGGGTGGATGAGGTTTCACCATCCTCCGCCATATTGGGATCTTGTGAAGACGCCTCGGGTGGTTTCTCAAAGAAATCAGCAATTTCTTTCGCCTTTTTTGGAGCCGGAGTCTTTTGGGTTGCAGGGGTATTAGAAGCTTTATTTGTTTTACCCATTGTCACCCGTATTCTCCATTTAGCTGCTAAATCACCAGGTCCTGGTGCAGAGAGCCACGAGTGTGCGTCCGCTCACCCCGACATCCGGCCACGCCCGCCTGATCTGTTCTTTTCTACTTTATTTGATCTGAATGGTTAGTGGCAGGTCAGAGATGGGGAAGTCGATCAGATCTTTGCATCCATGGCCAACTTTAGCGTTTGCTGTTCTGCGTGGAGCAGGCAGGAGTATAACAGTAGGGGAAGCAGACCATGCGACTGCTTGAGGGTCCAATGCAAGAGTATAGTGGAACCTGAGGGCTCATGACTGTCTGGCATTGATCTAGACTTTTCCATTGCCTGTATTGATACCACTTCTCCCTAGTTTTCTACACTTTCTAGTTGTTATTGAAATTATGGTAGATGAATAATAAGGGTTTGTTGAATGGCTCCTGCACACAAACCATACTGGTCAGGTGCTGGAGCCCCCTAGATACCTGGCAAAGTATAACTTCAGCAGTAGAGAGAAGTAGGAGTCACACACATTGCATTTAAAAGGTGTTTTGCCTCATGAGGAAACTTCAGACGACTTCGGAAAACAAAGCGCTCCGAGTGCCATCCCACCGGCGATTTAGATTCTAGCCGGTGGGAAGGCATTGCAGGGAGGTTAGTCGCCCCAAGGAAGAGCCGATTTGTAGCTGGCCGACTAATCTGCCCAAATCTCCATGTTTGTCTCTGCCCTTAAACAGACAGTTTTCTGATTTTGTCTTTTGCACAACATTTTAAAGACATTTTTTCTGAAGTTGTCTTTAGCTCTTACACCTGCCAGTCAGCCATCAAATTGGAATTTTTGGGGGAGGAGGTTTATTTTACCTAGGAAAATGATACTTGGTTTTTTTTCAGGATGATCTGGGCTTTCTAAATCTGCCTACATGTTTGCGTAACAAGATATAAGGGTCTAAATACAAGAAATGCTATTTTGCATAATATGGGGATTTGTATCAGAGATATGTTTTATTATCTTAGGTCAAGTGTCTAATTGCTGCTAAAACTAAAAAAAATGGCTGGGAGGCTTTACTTTTCCTTTAGATAAAATATTCACTCAAATTGCTAATATTGCCTCATTCATTAAAAGAACAGTAACATCAAAAAATTAAATTTTTTAAAGTAATAAAAATATAATGCAGTGTTGCCCTGCACTGGTAAAACTGTTGTGTTTGCTTCAGAAACACTACAATTGTTTATATAAATAAGCTGCTAAGTAACAGGGTGCAGCCATTCAAAGGAGAAAATGCTCAGGTTACACAGCTGATAGCGGATAAGCTCTGTAGAACATAATGGTGTTATCTGTTATCCACTATTTAACCTGTGCCATATAGCATTTTTCCAATTTCCGACATTGCTACACAGCAGCTTGTTTATATGAACTATAGTAGTGTTTCTGAAGCAAACACGCAGGATTGGATTTGTGGAAAGACCACCAAGGCCTGGGCCTAGGGTGGCAGCATTTTAGGGGGTGGCATGCTGCTCAACCACACCCACATTGGTTCAGAAACACTGGGGATGCGCAGGAGATACAAACGTTTTTTTAAATTTCCTGTGCAGCAATCACCATTTTCCCGAATAAAAGGGAGGGGATGGGGGCAATGAACGTCATTCAAGGCCAGAACTAGGGGTAGGCAGAGTAGGCACGTGCCTAGGGCGCAAAGGTGGAGGGGCGCCAGGCACGTACTCACTCCCACCCCTAGTCCGGTCCCTTCTCTGCCAACCACCCACTGTCCCATCTGTGCGAGTATGCATGCGTCAATTTGCGCATGCGCAGAAGCGTCTTTTCATGCATGCGCAGAAGCGCTCAACCAGCCGGCACAGCAGCCGGGCAGGCTGCCTAGGGCACCTGCCCAGCTTGGCCCGGCTCTGACGTCAGTGGGCCTAGGGGTGCCCACTATGTAAATCTAGACCGGCAAACACGTCAGTTTTACCAGTGCAGGGCAACAATACATGATATTGTCATTACTTTAAAACACTTTGATTTTTTGGTGTTACTGTTCCTTTAAGATAAAACTATTATTATTATTAACATGTATCTATATAGCGCCAACATATTGCGTAGCACTGTAAAGTAAATGTGATTATACAACTACATCACATGAATTACATACATAGAATATATGGAGTAACAAACATCACAATCAATACAGGTACAAAAAGGTGAGGAAGGCCCTATGCATAGGCATACAGTCTAAAGGGAAGGGAGTAATACACATGGTGTGGGAGTGTGCAAGATCGCATTAAGTGGGTGAGAAATGTTGTATTGTATTTGGTGTTGCGTTTGGTAGTTAAGCAGAGTGAGGGTAGGCTTCTCGAAAGAAGTGCGTTTTCAGAGATTTCTTGAAAGCAGAAAGTTTGGGAGAAAGTCGGACAGACCGTGGGAGAGCGTTCCAGAGGAGGGGTGCAGCCCTTGCAAAGTCTTGAATGCGAGCATGTGAGGAGGTAATGAGAGAAGAGTTGAGTAGTAGGTCGGTAGAGGAGCGTAGTAAGCGAGTGGGTGAGTAAATAGAGATGAGTTCAGAGATGTAGGGTGGGGCAGAGTTCTAAAGTGCTTTGAAAGTCAGTGTCATTAATTTGAATTTGATTCTGAAAGGTAACGGAAGCCAGTGCAGGGATTGACAGAATGGCGAGGCAGAGGAGGAGCGGTTGCTGAGGTGTATGAGCCTCGCAGCAGTGTTCATTATGGACTGGAGAGGTGACAGTCTCTGGAGGGGGAGGCCAATTAAAAGAGAGTTGCAGTAGTCTAGACGCGATATAATGAGAGAGTGAATAAGAATTTTGGCAGCGTCTTGGGTGATAAATGATCGTATTTTGGATATGTTCCTTAGGTGGAAGTGACAAGATTTAATAAGTGACTGGATATAAGAAGTGAATGACAGGGCAGAATCTAGGATAACCCCAAGGCACCGGGCCTGGGGAGAGGGGGTGATAGTGGAATTGTTAACTATGATGGATACTTCGGGGATGCTACTGGTGTTAGTTGGAGGAAAGAGAACCATTTCAGTTTTAGAGAGGTTTAATTTAAGGTAGCGTTGCGACATCCAGGTAGAGATAGCGGACAGGCAGGAGGAGACGCGAGTTAGGAGTTCTGGGTTGAGATCAGGAGATGAGAGATAGATCTGAGTATCGTCAACATAGAGGTGGTAGTGGAAACCATACGAATTTATTAATTTGCCAAGGGAGGAAGTATAGAGGGAGAATAGTAATGGTCCCAGGACCGAGCCTTGGGGAACTCCAACAGAAAGAGGTAGGGGAGAAGATGATACTCCATTGTAGGAGACACTGAAGGAACGATTGGTGATGTAAGAAGAGAACCAGGACAGGGCTGTGTCATGAAGGCCAAGTGACTGGAGGGACTGGAGGAGGAGAGGGTGATCTACAGTGTCAAATGCGGCTGAGAGATCAAGCAGTATTAGTAGTGAGAAGTGATTGTTGGCTTTAGCGGTTAAAAGGTCATTAGTTAGTCGAGTCAGGGCAGTTTCCGTGGAGTGTTGTGGCTTAAAACCAGATTGTAGGGGGTCCAGCAGGTTATTTTCAGAGAGGAATGAGGTTAGTCGGTTGTAGACTAGGCGCTCAAGTAGTTTAGAGATGAAAGGTAGCAGAGAGATAGGTCGGAGGTTGTCAAGATTGGAGGGATCAAGAGAGGGTTTTTTCAGAATGGGGGTGACAAGAGCATGTTTTAGTTGAGAAGGAAACAGTCCAGTTGAGAGCGAAAGATTAAATAGGTGAGTTAAGGCTTTGATTAGACAAGGATTGGTATTGCGAAGAAGTTTTGATGGAATTGGATCAAGCGGGCAGGTGGTAAGGTGAGAAGAGGCCAGAAGCTTTGAGACTTCCTCATCAGTGACAGGGGTGAAGGAGCACAGGAGGGACTGGGGAGTGTGGAGGGAGGGTGGTGGAAGTCTAGGGGGGTTGAGTAGTGTAATGTCCCTTCTGATAGTGTCAATTTTGTTTTTGAAGTGCTCAGCAAAAACTAGTAAAATAATGCAAGTGTGAGTTAAAAACTTTTTACATATCAAATTTTATAAAATACATTTTGTTTTTGTTTTGTTAATGAGGCTTTTACACCTATAGGATTAGACAGAAATTTGTGCCCTAACTATAAAATGCTAAACCCTTTTAATATGCTAATTCTTCCCCAATGGGGCACCTGCAAGAGGGGTGATATGAAGATTGGGTGAACCAAAGCAGAGCAAATTATTTTAGAATTAATCTGACACATGGGAAAGAGTTATCCTGAGCTTTACTCCATTTTTAAAATGTCTGAAGAAAATGTTATTTAAAATGTCGCTTTTTGCACCATTTTTATGTGAAAGAAAGATTCATAAAAGTGTCTGTAAATTGTCTTTCTTTCATTAAAATATGAAAAGTAGTAGTTGAGTCAGAATTTAGGCGGATTTCTGTTTGTGAATATGGAGTATGAAGTATTTTACTCCATTTTACCACCACTTTTGCTCCAAAAATGGTCTTTCTCCACTTTTGTGAATTCCCCCTTTGTGTCCTTCTTTTCAGAAACCATGTTCCTATATCTTCTCCACAGAAACCATGTTCCAATGCCTTCTCCTGCGACTGCGGGACTCCTCTCGTAATTTGTTTAGTAAGAATTAAAGTGATACTGACACTAAAAAAATACTTTTAAAAATATGAATGTACATTAAAAGTTACCTATAGGTCATGTTGATCGTTTTGTGCTGAGAGGTTTGTTTTTGTAAGTAATTGTTAGTTGACTGTTTTGCCAACCTGACTTTCCCATCTCAGCTTGTCTCAAGTTTCTAATGCTAACGGACACCTGCTGCACAAATGAGGCAGCCCCCTCATACAGGAACATGGGGCATCAGACAGGTAATGTAAAAGCATTGTGGAAATACTTTATGGCAAAGTTATAAGTAGCTTTCAAAGGCAATTTTATGATAAATGTAAAAAAGAGTTTAAAGGGGATCTAGCGAAAAATTAAAATTCAATATAAGCTTCATCTCACTTTCTAAATACAAATTCTGTACCATTTAAGAAATAATCAAGTTAATCTTTAGTATCTAACTCTCCATTACTTGTCACTCTTCATGCTCTCTTCATGCTGAGGTCTGGATCAGATTTTTATAGTACTAATACGTCTTTTAGAGGTACTCCTTCTTAGCAGAGTAACTCAAATAAACAACTCCAGCAAAAACAAAAGGTAACAGAATAACTGATTCTTGCAAACACCCTGCATGCAGAAAAACAGCATCTCCACCAGAGCAGGTTATTTTTAAGGGTAAGGGCACACGGCAACTTCGGGGCGACTTTGGAAAATGAAGCTCCGCGAGTGCCATCCTGCTGGCGATTTTTCATTCTAGCCTGCAGGAAGGTAGGGGAAGGCAGTTCGGGGAGATTGTTGCCCCGAAGAAGAGGAGATTTGTCACCGGGGGGCCTAATCTCCCCGAATCTGTCTGTGTGCCCTAGGATAAAGGCTGCAACTTCCCCCCAAAGCATGTATTAGACTTAACTGTCAATCAAAAACTGACTTCACCTGCTGCATGAAGACAGAATGAAGAGAGACAGGTTGCTCAGGGGGAGAGTGAAGAGTAACTTGATTATTTTATAAATGGTACAGAATATTTAATTGATTATATTTAGAAAGTTTCTTATTGCAGCAAGATGAAGCTTATATTAAACTTTTCATGATAGATCCCCTTTAATTTCTGGTGTCAGTATCTCTTTAAAACCTCTTGGAGTTTTTCTGATGCTGCTGAAAAAAGTTTTAACCAAATTTTTTTTTAATAAAAAGTAACTTACAAATAACAACATTTTAGAAAGTCGGCAGCCAGATTTTGGGGGTAGTGATGTATGGGCTGACCCGAAGCTCACAGGTTGGTCGGGTTTGGGCCAACTTCTCCGCTAAATTTGAGGGCCATTGTGACCTACTAGTGCCCCACTTCTACCTGGATGCTCTCCTTTTTATATACATTTAGGGGCAGGGGCAGGCACCAATATATAAATAGGAGCGCACAGCGGTTAGAGTCAGGTGCGAGTTCTTCAGGGTCAGGTTACTTGGGGGTGAGAAATAAAACTCACTTAGAATGTTCATTTGTGCAAAAATAGAAATGTATTATTTGAAAACAATGCATTTACAAATTTAAATTGCCCTTTTAAGAAATGTTGACAAAGTAAATAAAAAAGCATCCTTTCCTCCAGCGTTTAAGTGCAGACATCTATCCCTGGTACAGCCAGTGCTACAATGATTTTAATTTGATGTGTTAACATTGTCATTGTTTGACTATATATCTACATAAGCACTACATTTTAGCAGCAAATGAGTTTGCTTGGGTTAAAATTTTAAAATGTCTGACTGGTATAAGGAAAATTAGGGGTCTGTCAACTAAAGCACGGTAAAAATATGCGCACAAAATAAAGACATTGGCGAATATGTTTTCGTCCGTTTACTAACATGCGGTAAATATAAAATTGCAAACTTTGTGTGCAAGAATATGTGTTTGCCAGTTATTGCATTCATGGAAAATAGTGCTACATACACATTAATGCCCAGTTTACTAAACAGCGAAATGTCCTAAAGACATAATTAACGCCAGAATAGTCACAAAATGTTACCGCCATCTATAAAGTGGTGGTAAATTATTTTTTCCATCAGAAAATTTGCAAGGAAACAGGAAATATCCCATAATACTTTTTTACCCATCATTCTTTGCTGTAGCCATTGCTAACAGGAGAGAGATCTGTAACTATTGCTGACAGGATGTTTTGGCTTCTGCTTCTATCTGCTGCAACAGCAGTAATTTCAGCTCAGAGGCGTATTATTATTATCACAGTCCAAGGATTTGTCAGCCTCATCGATTTCAACAGCGCTCGCTACTTGAAGACATGACTGTCAGAGAGCTATTGACACTGAACAGGTAGACCATACTTGCCTTGTACAGTTATATTTAATAACTGCATATATTTTATATATAAAATTTCCGCTAATGTAAGTGATCGCAATGACTTCTGAGCGCATCGCTGTTTAGTAAACTTTGTCGCTGCGAAAATTTTGGTGGAAATATACTCACAGCAATAACATGTGGAAACATATAGTCAAATTTACCGCGCTTTAGTAAACTGACCCCTTGGAGCGTTAACAAGAGGTAGAGCCAGTAGTAGCTCTGTATCATTTCTTTCCTTGTTATTGTTAAACCAAAGCAGCACATGCACCTTGCATAAAGCTGAATGAGTTGGCCTGCAGATTTATCAGGCAGCACAGCGCCACCTAAAGGTCAACATATTTAAGACGATTCTATCAATGCCAGTTTGGTGGAAAGATAGCTAATGCCAAAACTAATTTCTTTACAAAACAATATTGTTTCTGCCTCTCCTTCTCATAGCCACCCTTTTCAGTGTTATTTTGAAATGAACTCATAACGTATTACCAGAAACACCAAATATGAATATTATGGCATCCCCTTTTTTGTTTGTTTTTTTTCCCTGTTTCTAATGTAGTTCCTAATAAACAAATCTTCACATTTATGTGCTAAAGATAAAAAACCATTAGCTTGTGTTAATATCTACAGTTACAGCAGGAGGGTTTATGTGAAACACAAGGCTTTGTTTTGTCCCTCCCCCTAAAAACAAACAAAAACCCCAACTGTGGTATAAAAATGAACACATTGGCAATGCATTATATTTTTCCCAAAACAGATAAATATATGCACTTTCCCCAAGCAGACAATACAGCAAATATTTTGCAGAATCTATGTGAAAACAACTAGTGGTTTTCCGATAGATCACCAGTAATTTTCCAATTACTTTCTATTTTCAACGTATCACTGTTTTTCTAATATTGAAGTGGAAAGCTTTATTTTACACCTTCTAAAGCAGCTCTGGGAGGGGTCGCCGACCCTGTAAACTTTTCTAAATGGATACATTTAGTTGCTACATTTCTTATCTTTGTCCCTGCTGAGCAGAATCCCTGGGTTTCATTCCAGGCAGCTGTTAGAATTGATACAAAAGTTGCTGATACTCCAGAGATACTGCTGAGAAATGGATCAACTAAATGTTGCAAAATTGTAACAGTTTAGAGTCTGCACCTGAATTACTGAGCTGTCTGATTCAAACACCAGAGACACAAACATTCAACTTTAAATTTTGGAAAAAACGGTAAAAAATAAATAATGGAAGGTAATTGAAAAAAGTCTTTATTTCTGGGGAACAATCTGAAAACAATTGAACTGAAAAAAAAGTGTTTAGAAGGTGAACAACCCCTTTAACAACTGGGTAGTGGGGAGATATTTTAATAGGGCATCAGAAATAACATTACAATACAAATATTTTTATATAGATGGTGGGATTCATAGAGGAGACTGTGTTGCTTGATAAGATAAATAGACAGATATATACATAGACATACAGGCGACTAGATACTAAGAATGATTTAAATAGTCGGTTGTTAGAAGCATGTGGAAAGCTTAGAAATTCTGATTCTTTACAATAAGGAATGTAAATGTAGATTAAATGTATCCGTGCGATACATACACATATAATATTTGTCATTTATATTTTAAATATTTTACAATAAATTGTATAATGTAACGAAAGTCCTGCCTGACTATTTATATGAGTCTGTTTATATGAGGTATTGGTATAGCCTTGGATAGGTTCAGACGCAAAGCGCGCGCTCAGGGAAGTTTCTGATCGCGCTGCTGCTGCTGCTGCTGCTGCTGCTGCTGCTGCTGCTGCTGCTGCTGCTGCTGCTGCTGCTGCTGAAATACAATTGAACCTACAACCTACTAAGCAAGGGGCTGCGCTACAGATCAGACTCTCTGCCCTGGAGGCTGCTGGGGAGCTGCGTGTGTTCTACGGGGGATCTCCGGCTCAACGGGGGCTTCTGTCTGATATTAAAAAAAAGATTCTATCACAGGAAGAGTCAGAGCTGCACTGAGCGCGGGGAACACACGGGAGCAGCGTCTTGTAGCGACTTGGGTGGGGGTTTATGTTTGGGAGGTTCTGCGTTACATTATTATTTCAGAATCGCTAATTCGGTTGCGTTCCTAGTCTTGCGTTGTTTGCCAACTCTCCTTGTTGTTACTCGCAGACTTTATTTTAAATCTGCTTGTGAATGAAGCGTCAATCAAGAAATGATAGCACTTTCTTTTTAATTCTACTGCAATACTATAATATCGATATATTTCTACTCTTCCATTTTAAGGAAATATTTAAAGGGACTTTATTTCTTAACAGAATAAAAAAAAGGAGAGTGCTTGTTTGTGTTTATAGGCTTGTATTTGCAAGCATTTGTTGGGGGTAGGTGTAAGGTGTATGTAGCTATGTGTAGGGGCTGCCTATAACGCAAGCCAATTGTTCTAACCATGCAGGGGTCGGGAATAGTGTGTTGAAGTAGCAGTAACGCAGTAGCAAAGGCAGGGATAGTAACTGAGAGTTTGTGTAGGCTGGAGGTGGACAGTTATAATGAACATTACCACTGGGGGAGTGAATGACTACACAGCCTATAAACTACATACACTGACAGGGTGAATAGTGAGAGTTAACCTTTCAGACATATAGGCACTTATAATAATGTACCCTGTGTCTCTCTCCTTATATTCACTTTTCCCTCTGAACGTATAACAGACAATACAAAAAAAAACATCTACTGGGCACCTCTTTTTTTGCCCATGTGTCCCCATAAACTGCTTTGGGAAAGGGATTCAGCTCCAGGGTAAGTTCTGAAGATCTATAACTGAAGGTGCACACTGACCTAAATACAGAAACAATATATTCCCTATTTGCTTGCAGCCCAGTAAATCTTGGTGAGTTTGAACGTTATAAATAGTCTCTCCCAACAACCTGACAGCCTGATTGCATGGCTTACCCTCATGTGTGTTCTGTAGTCAGATACTGTGCAGATATTTCTCTTATGGCACCGACAGGCAAAGCCCTTTGGCTTCATCTTTTCCTTTATCAAAGTTTACCCCTCCAGCCTTGCACTGAGCACAACACTAGCTAACGCTAAATATCATACAATATAATATAATATGTAATTCCATGAAACCTCCCAGTGTATGCATACATTCAATCTTATCCTTGTTTTATAATTATCTCTCATTGTAACTGTAATTGGAGCAGTGTTTTTTTTTTTTTTTTATTCTGTACTTCTGATTCTGACTCTTGAAAGAATTTCGCACAAGTAAGCTTGCTTCTCCATAGGCCAGTTGATTTTTACCACATTGTTTCAAAAGTCATAAACCACTAATATAAAGAATTGCAAGAGACAGACAGATGCTGCTTTCAATAAAAAAAAATATATTGACCAAAAAAAATATTGACAATTTTTAAATTTATGTAAGTTTGAAAAGGTTATTCGACATGATGTACATAAATATATTTCATATGTTTATATAACCTTTGCAAAGTTGTAACATAAAAGCCCCATTTGCCACATTATAAATGATAAATATATAGAGTGCAATCCATTTCATGCACCGGCCCTGTGTTCTACCCTCTGTGCCTGGCTGATGATTCTATCTGTCAAGTCTGGTTTTTCTATGTCAATAACTAGGACCCAGTACAGCCCGACCTTATGTCAGCCCCATGGAGGCTGTAATACTGCACAGAATGAATGTTTATGCTAAGGGGAATCCGCAGAAATAAACACTGGCCTGCAAGGTGGGTGTCACTGGGTGGGCTCACTCTCTATGGGGACTGGAGACATCTCCCACATGCTTCTAGGGAGAAGACAGCTTTATGGATGTGCTGGAAATGTTTGGATGTTGAGCTGAGGCTCTGAGTAGCTCCACATGAGAAATTACATATTTTACACATCTCTGTCCTGAGACCTTCCAACTGGGGAATGTATTTAATAAACATTCAGGCAGAGCAGGGAAAGAGTGTAAGGGAGAAACTGACAAACAGTTCTCATAAAAAAAGGCATATTTAACTAGGCATTATCAATCAAGGCAATATCTGGCACAAGGCAACTAGGCAAGGCCTTGTGTATTAGAGAAAGAAACCCCCATTCTACTCCACAGATATCTTTGCTTGGTGCAGAGATATGTGTCTGTGCTTGGTACATAGATATGTCTGCACTTGGTCCTGATACGTGTCTTTTCTTTGGGGGTTAAGTGGATTTAGGTATTTCCATGTATGCAGTTACTCTAGGTCAGTGTACAGGGCAGATAGATACAGCTGTTACCATAATTTAGTACTGATCAGTATGCCACATGGGACCCTAAAAAAGAGTAAGTGGGTGTTCAGATCATAAGCCTACAAGATTATTCACCAGAAAGGTTTTTTTCAATTACTTTATGTTTTCTATTTGTGACAATTTTTCTAATATTGAAGTTTAAACTTTCATTTTTAAAGCAGTTTTGGCAGGGGAGAGGGGGTCACTGATTCTGTAAACTGTTCTAAATTGATACATTTCTCATATTTTTTGTCCTGCTGAGCAGAATCCCTGAGTTTCATTAAAGGCAGCTGTTAGAATTGATACAATAGTTGCCAACATTCCGCAGATACTGCTGATAAATGTAGCAACTAATTGTATCGATAATCGATTAAATGTAGCAAATTGTAACAGTTTAGAATGTTCCAGGATCACTGAACTGCCAGACTGGAACACCGGAGACAGGAACTTTTAAAGTTCAACTTAGGAGAAAAAAAAGGGTAAAGTATGGAAAGCAATGAAAAAAAAAGGAAAAAATAAAGTATTTCTGCTGTACAATGTGAAAAAGAGGTTTGGAAGGTGAACAAAGCCATTAAATAGTTACAATTATTAACTTGCAATAAGGTGGTTTCATCCAGGTGGATACAGTAAGGGTAATATATTCTGGCAGTAAAATTCAGTGTGTAAAATACTTTTAATCAGCTAGGTTTATCTTAAAATGTTACATGTGGATATTTATATTCAGTGTAATACATTCAGCAAGGTATACTTCGGATTTAACATGCAGGGGTTACATTCTAAATACTACATTCGTGTGGTTACTGTTGTGGCTTAGTATCTGAGCGATAAACTGGATCCCTATGTATCAGTCAATAAGGGGTTACACTGCGACACACAAAACATAATATTACATTCAGATGGTATGTAATGTGTGTCCCATTCAGAGGATTATAGCTAGGGTTTTACATTTTATTATTGCGTTGTGGTTATGATATTAGTAGATTTACATGTGGGTGGTTATTTGGTGTTATATTGCACTGGGTTGTTTTCATGCAATGAATGCTATTCTGGTAGATACATCCAAATGGTTAAAACAAATGGTTACAGTTACAGACAGTCAGTTAGTTGTAGTCTGGCAAATGAGTTGAAGTGATTTACATTGCAGTTGGCTCAGTACACCCTGTGGGTTTATTTCTGGGTATAATGTCCAGGTCCTATAATCCCTATGTGACGCTCTGGCTACAGTATTATGATGAGTGAGGAATATGTCAGCTTCCTAAAAACTGGGTGCTGTTTAACCCTATGGAGTGGATGGTGCACACAGGGAGGTAAAGTCATGAAATGAAGAGATTGTTGACTGTAGTATTACATTTACCCAGATAGCTGATCCCTGGTTCAGCGGAGGTTGGTGAGCTTGCACTTTTGATCACTTTTTCAATTTGCAATCGCAACATTTCTATTCATATGTTGGGGACCACGATAGCCTTTTGGGTATGACATGCTGGCCCAATATGTTAGGGAGTGGAGTTCAGCCCCAGTCTGGGGAAGGCAAAATATATGTAACAGTATAATGGGTATTATTGTGCGTATTAGTATTCTGCCTGTAATGGTAAGTGACCAATGCATATAGAACAAGAGGGAATTCTCGTGCTAAGAGCACAGGCTATTATATAAACCTTTAGGGGTTGCCCTTTGGTTTGTGCTTTGGAATATTTGCATAGCGCCCGAGTGCTGCTGCCTGACACAATGAGCTATTTTGGAGCAGTGTCGGTGTATATAAGTAGCTTGGAGATCTGGAGGAAGCTGTCGACGCCTGTTCGGTTAATTTAGGTTTTCTTTGTCTAATTACTTTGAGCTTTGGGAGAAGGAGCCGAGCTCCGGGCAGTAAACTGACACTTGGGCTCTGTGGGTGGTATCCCGGCTGGGCTTGATGGAAAAAGCCTGTTTCCACTCATAGGCCGCCATCCCCAGGCTGCACAGATCTCCTCGCGCATCTGCTTCTTCTAAATTCAGGATGCTCCCCTGTACAGTCTCGGCTTCTAACACAGCTGTCTCTTCTTGTGCCCAGCACCCACAGCCTGATCCCTGCAGCATGCACCCTACCAGATCGGAACCCAGTGTCTGTCTACTTGGGAGACTCACTGAGAGGCGCGTTTCATCTCTGGCAGAAATTCCACACGCACCAATGTTATTCTTTACATTAAACTCCAATCAACAACACTCTCCATAAATAAACAAGGCGAATTAAGCAAAAGCCTCGTTGTTGTCTGATTTCTCTTCCTTCCTTTCTCCAAGTCCACATGTATTCAAGGAACAGTAACCCTACAAAATTAAAGTGTTTTAAAGTCATTAAAATCTAATGTATGGTGCCCTGCACTGGTGTTCTTGCTTCAGAAAGACTACTATACTGCAAATCCAAATGAAAATGGAAGGCTTCAGCATAACAGAAAAGAGGTTGTTTTTTCTTTTAGTTTTATTTCACTTTTTATTTTCTTCTTTATTTTGTTCCTTGTTACTAATGTTCCCCCTTTCTTTAAATTGCAGTGTTAATGTTGTAACCCAAATGGTCATCTTAAACTACTACATTACTACATCACTAAACTTATTACTAAACTTACTACTTACTATTACTAAATTTACTACATTAAAATTATACAACTGATGACTGTACCTGTTTCATTAAAATGTATAAATAAAAAAAGATTTAAAAAAAATAAAAAGAGACTACTATAGATTATATAAATAACTGTTGTGTAGCCATGGGGCAGCCATTCAAGTCACATGTTATAGAGCAGATAACAGATGCACTGCAGCATACCATTGTATTTCATTACAGAGCTTATCTGTTATTTGCTAAGTAACCTGTGCCTTTTCGCATTTTTCAGCTTCAATGTCTGCCCCCATGGCTACACAGCAGTTTGTTTATATAAACTATAGTAGTCTTTCTGAAGCAAACTGATAACTTTTACCAGTGCAGGGCAACGGCAAAATTATATTTGAATTACTGTAAAACACTATCAATTTTTTTGTGTCTGTTCCTTTAAGCCACCCACACAAAAATTTATAAAAGGTGCTATTGCCACACAAAATGTTACTGGTTCATATAGTGTGAGGTTTCCTCTTTGGCAGCATTCATGTGCTAAATGAGGAGGGTACACACATCATCTTTTAATCGCTGCAGGTAAATTATATTACTTGTGGTGATTCAGATTATAACTGTGAGTAATTTCATGTACACAGTGCTAGATGTTTATAAGGTTACCTGTCAAATTTTGTGCTGTGTCCATGGCCCTGTGTGTCGCCATAATCATGTTCATTGGCTACTGCATAGATCTGTGTGTATTTCATGTTTTATGTATGTTTGAATGTAACAATCATGTTCACTTCCTATTGACCTGTTACACTCTTAAGCACTGCTTGAATTGTGGAAATTTGCATGAGACACCTTCTCTGCTTTAACTTCCAATTGGGATCCGGACATCCTGGTGGGTATCTGAGAGTGTTATACTGTTACAGAGGCCTATGGTAGAAAAAATAAATAGCTAATAGGAATAATCCTAGGGATGAGGGATGCCTCTGGTACTCTGATAAGCCGTTCTGTCCTTGTTATCTTTAATTATGGCCTATTTGTATTGTGGGTAGTTCGTTTGTTTTTGCCAAGTAACCCACAGCAGCTTTTTAGGAGTTGTTTTTATTGGTCAGGTGCAATAAATAGACAGTGTTATATTGGCTAATATTGGTTACTGGACCTGGGCATATGTTATCTTTGATAATATATGTCCCTGTGCCTTAAAAAAAAAAAATCTACTTCCACACTTTTACAGTTTCAATATGGTGCCTTTCTGCAACATAACCGGTAGCTCAATCTCACGTGAGCTTGCAGCTTTCTTTTAGACAGAGGAGAAACTGCACACAGACACCATGCTTCTCTTGCTTCAAGAAGACATAACTTTATTAACACTTCTGCATTAGCAGACAATGACTATGTTACAAGGTACTGTGTCAGTATCAGATTACTATGGGACCTGTATGAGAGCACACATAGTTTAACACAATAGCTTATGTTCCAGCAAGGATACTTGGCGTGTTTTCAAATGTCCACTGTTTTGCTGGGAATTACTGATTGATGACACTCACAGAGCTACATAGAATCCCTCCCCCTCACCTTCAATGAACAAGGGGACATATAGGCCCCATCATCAGGATCATATTTTACCTTAATGCATTTTCAATATAGCATTTTTTGTGTTAAATTTGAAATACATTGTAAATTACACTAAATTACAAGCATATACAATTTGTCTGTACACGGCAGATGTGAACTATGGAAAGCAGTTTTCAAGATTTTAATGCATTTTTTCATCTATATACAGTATATTTTTTTACTTATGTCACATCTCTTCTTGTTGTGTTTTGCTTAGAACATTTAATGGACCAGTTTCAATTAAATAAGAAAGACATCTCCAAACTGGATTCCAGGTTTTCCCTTGTCTTCAAAGGTGTTTCCTAGTTATAAACAATGAATATCTTGCCATATTCATCACTTGTTGCTTAAGCCAGTGTATAAATCAACACAAAAAACAAAGATCAAGTAAAATGTATTAGAACGTCATTGTCTATATCATACCAAAGTTATTTGTAGGGTAATCTTTCTCTTTTAATTTTCTTATTAATTTACATAGTAGCCTTCCCTAAGGGCAGAGAAACACGGTCAGATTCGGGGAGATTAGTTGCCCGGCTTCAAATCTCCTCTTCTTCGGGGTGACTATTCTCCCCAAACTGCCTTTCCCTGCCTTCCCGCCGGCTAGAATGAAAATTGACACTCGGAGTGATTCGTTTTCCATGGTCGCCCGAAGTTGCCTCAGGGTGATATAAATCTGTTGTCTCTTCATTAATAACTTCCTGTCAGTGATGGGCGAATTCATTCGGCATGCATGGATTCACGGTGAATTTTCACCTTTGGTGGCCCGGGAATGTTTTCGCAAAACTGTGGCGAAAATGTGCCTGTGAAAAATTTACAGCAACAAAAAAAATTGTCATGCATCAAAATTGTTTTTTTACGCATATCAATATTATTCGGAAGCCCATTGACTTTAATGCATTTGGACAAAATAGTCGAGAGTATAAATATTGTCGCTCAAGTCAAAATGGTCACTTTTTGATTCCCATTGACTTCAATGTAATTCACGAATTTTTCACCATTTCACAAATTTTTTCTCTGTTTTGCGATTCACCCATCACTACCTCCTGATATTAACTTGTAGGCAAACAGAAAGTGCATTAAAAGCCAAGTGTAAGGAAATAAAATGAATGCTTTCTTGCAGCCATCACTACAGACATAATAATGCCAATCCCAGATATGGAACTCAGATTTTAAATGTTTCACAATTCACTTCCATCCCGAATCCACCATTATTTTACAATGGTGTTCCTGTTACGAGAACGAGAGAAATTGTATAACCTAAATGTGAAAATTATCCATTTCACTTTTCTTAAAATGTTATATAGAAGTTGATTCATCATACTTAATACATCAGGATTCTTTGGTGGTGGTTACTGCCAATTATCCTTAATTTCACAAGCTTATTTTAAACTTCATTTCAAGTGTCAACGAAATAGACTTCTTATGTTTATACATTCAGTACTGAAAGGCCGCAGCCACTTAAAATTCCCAGTAAAATCAGGCTTCCCACGAAATCCTCAAACTCTCCAGCGAGTTTCCACAATCTGTGTACTTTCAACAGTTGTCCTTTTCCAGCACCATAAATCAGGAGATATTTACAAACACATTATATGTGGTGTGCATTGCATCTAAGAGAACAAAGAAGCTAAACTGGGCCTTGAGTTCATTTTTACCCTTTATAGTATTGTTGGTTTTGAATTGAAAAGGAATGGTCCTGTGTGGGTTATAAAATATGCAGGAAAATGTCACTATTTTAGTGATGTATGACAGTTTATAATAGTAGAAATAAGGAATACTAAAGTAAAAAAGTTGCCACTTTATATATAATAGTAGAGAAAGTCTTGCAGGCCTGAAGAAATAAGAGTTGTACTTCCTTTCCTTTGTCCTTGTGCGTTGACCCCCATCTTAACTATTTCCTACTTTTTCAGCCTATCCGTATGTAAAAAAATTTCCTAGGCTGCACCAAGACCTGTCACTAGAGTAAAATTGCAAATAGTCATGGCTAATTTTATCTGTTGGGTAGATAGACTATATTGCATGGGCAACATAACAAGAGAACATTTTGGAAAGTAAATATCATATCTTATTAAATATGTTTGGTGTATGCATCAGGAGTAGCCAACATTTGTAGCCTTCCAGCTATACAACAACTCTCAGCAATTCCAAGCAGTCAAGGCCAATTACCCAGCATTTGCCATCAGCAAATTGAGAATCCATATGGCTGAGATGTGTTGACAGTTTTGCATTATTTTACAGGCCCCTAATGGGACTTACTCCTTAGTCTCAGCATTTAATTACATTTAACACAAACCTCTAGCATTACTCAAGACATGGGAACTCAAGACACTTCTCTGAAGACTTGAGACCTTCCTACTTTTAGACCCCGGTAAAAGCCTTGCAGCACAGATGGTTAGTGTTCTTAGAATTCTTCGTCCGTATGGACCTCGTAGAGGACCATGATGTCAAAAAGTTTCGTTTTGTGCCTTTTCAGCTCCAAAGGAGCCCAGGCCAGAAAAGTTGGTTGCTAGGTATATATTGGTCAAACTGCCAGCTTAAAAGATGAGGTATGTGTGAAACATGTTGATCTGAGTCATTTTAGGCTGAAGACACACAGAGCTACTAGTAGCAGATACTTGTCGTGGGTACAAAAGAAGACAATGTTGGTAATTAACTGATCACTGTCTCTATGTGTGTTTTAACAGAAACTATTCTCAGAATTGTCTATGGCAGGGTATTTTCTGGCGTTTGGTAGCCGTAACAAGTACCTGCTACTAGTAACTCAGTGTGTCTTCACCCCTGAGCAGCAGCACTTCTTTTCTGTATGAATATATCTAGAACTACTAAATAGTAGTAGCGACTGCAGGAAAATGTGTAACAGTCAAACAGCAGGAGCTGTACAGTCAACGACTAATCTACAGTATATTTTATCTCTGCACCCCACCAATAAATTGGTGAATACAGTTATGGGACTTCTTATCCAGAATGCTTAGGATCTAGAGTTTTCCAGACAAGGGGTCTTTCTGTAATTTGGATCACCATACTTTAGGTCTAAATATTAAATAAATCCAATAAGATTATTTTAATTATATCTTAGTTGGGATCAAGTTCAAGGTACTTGAAAAAAAACGGAATTACGGGAAATTGATTAAAATTTAGTTTATGTGAAATGGCTTTGAGCCTTTGTGGATAATGGATTTCCTGATAAAGGATCCTATAACTATACTTCCACCTAGAATTAGTACAAAACAAGCCCTACCATATATCATTATATATTTGCTTAAATACCTTGACACTCATTTTAACACTGGCAAATTGTACCAAGAATGTACTTGTAAACAAACCTAAAAATAGTGGTGCATCATTTATCATTAACTGTTCAGCAACCTATGTTTTCAAGAAATAATTGGGCCTGTGTATATTTTTGTATAAATT
This sequence comes from Xenopus laevis, assembly GCF_017654675.1. Classification (NCBI taxonomy): domain Eukaryota; kingdom Metazoa; phylum Chordata; class Amphibia; order Anura; family Pipidae; genus Xenopus; species Xenopus laevis. The sequence continues at coordinate 73,057,244 of NC_054382.1, read as the reverse complement.
ACTGTCGGGGAGGATAATAGTATAGTTTTCCAAAATGGTGAAGGCTCCAGGAAATAAGTCTCCTGCTGCAGGTGCAAATATTTAGTAGTGCTATTTAAGCAGTTTAGTAAATGTTATTAACTGTGTACCACAATAACCAACATTTCTGATGAGTCAGTCTCCTCCAGGAAGAAAATGGTTACATATGGCAATGTGTTTATAATGTAAAAACCATATAGAAATTTCTGTTATAATGAAAACTATATAAATATATATATATGTGTATATATATATATGTGTATATATATATATATATATATATATATATATATATATAAAATCTGTGTCAAACGACCGCACTCTGAAGACCAGACTTTGTTTGGGTGCAGGGTCCAAAAATTCATATAGAGGTTTGTTTGCAAGGATCCGCACACCAATGTTTTCATCAAAATAAGTGTTTTATTTGGTACATAGATTTATGTACCATTTTGATGAAAACATTGGTGTGCGGATCCTTGCAAACAAACCTCTATATATATATATATATATATATATATATATATATATATATGTGTGTGTAGGTTTTTTTTAATATTTATATAGACAAATATTACAGGGAAACCTCAATTTAGATAAATAAACAAATATATATATATATATATATATATATATATATATATATATATATATATATATATATATATATATATATATATATATATATATATATATATAATACACAAAAGCCATGAATAGCTTGTAAATTATATCCTTATAAGCGGTGAGTTCTGATGTCATCAGTTATAAACGGTGAGTTCTGATGTAATTTCTGTCACATGACTCACTGAAACTTGTGTATTATAATAAATAAAGTACCCCCAGTTGCAAAATATGAGGATATTAGAAGTTACCATGGAGTTCCATGACTTGTATAAAAACAGGTAACTTATAATATCCTAAGAGGGGTTACTTTATTCACTATATATATAGATATATATATATATATATATATATATATATATATATATATATATATATATATATATAGATATGTTTATTTATCTAAATTGAGGTTTCCCTGTAGTATTTGTCTTAACAGTGCTTGACTTGCTGCTCCATGGCTTTTTTCCTTTAACACTCTGTATTCTTAAATATATGTGATCTTAAATGGCAATTTAAGAGGCAGATTTACATATGGTCGAATATCGAGGGTTAATCAACCCTTGATATTCGACTGCCGAATGTAAATCCTTCGACGTCGAATATCGAAGTCGAAGGATTTACCGCAAATAGTTTGATCGAACGAGCGAATGAAAAATCGAAGGATTTTAATCCATCGATCAAATGATTTTTCTTCGACCAAAAAATTGTTAGAAAGTCTATGGGGACCTTCCCCATAGGCTAACATTGCACCTTGGTAGGTTTTAGGTGGCGAAGTAAGGGGTCGAAGTATTTTTTAAAGAGACAGTACTTCGACTATCGAATGGTAAAATATTCGAACGATTTTTAGTTTGAATCGTTCGATTCGAAGTCAAAGTCGTAATCGAAGGTCAAAGTAGCCAATCCGATGGTCGAAGTAGCCAAAAAAAACATTTGAAATTCAAAGTTTTTTTTAATTCTATTCCTTCACTCAAACTAAGTGAATGTGCCCCTAAGTGTCATCCTAACTCTTCGGGGCCGATTCACTAACTTCGAGTGAAGGATTCAAATTAAAAAAACTTCGAATTTCGAAGTGTTTTTTGGGCTACTACGACCTTCGACTACGACTTTGAATCGAAGGATTTGAACTTAAAATCGTTCGACTATTCGACCATTCGATAGTCAAAGTACTGTCTCTTTAAGAAAAAACTTCGACCCCCTAGTTCGCCATCTAAAAGCTACCGAACTCAATGTTAGCCTATGGGGAAGGTCCCCATAGGCTTTCCTAAGTTTTTTTGATCGAAGGATATTCCTTCAATCGTTGGATCAAAATCCTTTGAATCGTTCGATTCGAAGGATTTTATCGTTCGATCAAACGAATAATCCTTCGATCGTTCGATCGCACTATTTGTGCTAAAACAAATTTTTTTTTAATTCCCAGTCGAATTAATTAGCCCTCGATATTCGACCCTTTGTGAATCGGCCCCAATTCATGTATGGGACAAAATGATGAGTTTCATAATCCATTTCGTTTCTGATTCAAATAAAATATGTTTGGTCTGGTAAAATGAAATTTGTCAGTCACTTCCTAGGATCCCCAGTTATCTCTCTTCCTTCCAAGGGCCAACCAATGAAATACATCCAATATGTCTCTATATGTCTGTAGCTTGTCCTATGTATGTAATTTTGAGATAAACTTTATTTTTGTTAGCTGAGCTAATTTATTATTAGCAGTAGTCATTTCTACTTCTGTTACAATTTTATAAATATAGCAAATAATCATGTTGTGATTGCTATTGCTTAAATTATGTCCTACTTCTATTAGACAATAAAAAGATCAACAAAGGACATTTTACAAAATAGTTCTGAAAATGTTCTTTTATAAAATTGTTACTTAAGGGTTAGGGTAATGTGATTTGGGGAGATTTAGTTTCCCGGCGACTAATCGCCTATTCTTTGGGGCAACTAATCTCCCCAAACTGCTTCCCCCTATCTTCCACCTGCTACAATGAAAAAACGTCTGCGGCATGGCACTCGCGGCACCTCGTTTTCCGAAGTTGCCTGAAGTTTCCTCATGAGGCAACTTCAGACGACTTCGGAAAACGAAGCGCCGTGAGTGCCATCAATTCCTTTAACTAATACGCTGCCACTCTCCTAAGACTCAGGAGGTCTTAAGTCCCTCCTGGTCTAGGTTAACCAAGCAAAGATAATGGGAAATGCAAAGCACAGGTCTGTGCAAAGGAAAAGGTGGGAAGAAAAAGAATAAAGCAATATGGCACATGGGGGTTGGGTGGTCACTGAAAAGAGAATTAATTTGCACAAAATGAGCGAATGGCTCACTGGCATAGAACAGAGAATGGTGCAACTGACACAAAGGTAGAGAGTATAGGTGAGAAGAGATATCAGAAAATCAAAAAAAATATGGATAAGGCGCAAAACTTAGATATAAGGGTATGGCACATAGGGAGAAGGATGAGTTAACCAGATACTAGGAGAGAGGGGAAGGAATTAAGATAGCACATGCGGTGAGATGGAATAAGGAAGAAGGGAAGCATAAGACCATAGATGTAGTGAAGATAAACTGAAAGTAAGAAAAACGGGCAAAAGAGGGAAAACATAAGAAAGGATGATTTGAGAAGGTAATTGGTTTTAAGATGCTAAAATCTGTTTTAGCGGAGGTAATTCTCAGTGTTGTCTATGGAAGGCAGAGCTGGAACTAGGGGTAGATAGAAGAGGCATGTGCCTAGGGCACAACACTGTAGAAACGCTAGGCGTGTACCTCCTATGTTGGCCTACCCCAGTCCAGACACTTGTTTCTCCACTCCAGATAGTTGCTGCGCACTCCCGCCCCCAACTGTGATGTCACTGCACATGCTTGTCCGCACAGACACAGGAGATGGAGGGCAAAGGGGTCATCCATGATGCCTAGGGTGCCCAGCCTGGCCCTGCCTGGCTCTGATGGCAGGGTATTTTTTGGCTCTTCTTTAAGTGCTGCAAATGGAGTCTGCAATGTGAGCGATGGCATCAGAGCTATTCTATGATGCCAGCTAAAAGTGTTTTACAGCTGCACTGCAGTGCACTTGGAACCCCTATGAGCCTCTTTTTTATGAAATGTAGTGCCTGGTGAGCCGTAATTGACACACATGAGGCATTTATGTATATTAACACAGACAAGTTCAGGTCAGACGACAAATTCAAGCCCAGTGGTAGCCAATAAAAAGGGTAACCATTTGGGAGTTTTAACCTTGGAAGCAATCAAGCTGCAGGTTGCAAGTTGCAGGTAAAATGTATAATGACGTGGTGGAATTATTAATGAATCAGGTGAGAGTTGAGTGTGAGACCAGATTTTTTACAAGTAAATTGATAAATATAGTAAAAGTGAGCATGGTAGTTTGGTCAAAACGGATTTTAGTATATAATCCCCCAGAAAAAGCACAATAGTCATGAGAATGCAGCATTAATAATTTATAATGATGGTCGGGTAAAGGAGTACTTTAAATTAACTTTTAGGGGGTTGTTTAAAAGTCAAAATAAAAAAGTACTCCATCTCAGACCTGCCGAGTTCATGTCTCAGATGTCCCATTTACAATTGGAAGATCTGCTCTGGGTTTTGTTCAACAATCTGAAGATTTGTGGTTTTAAGGTGATAATCCAAAAAGGTCACAGTTTTCAGGGTTCAAATGCGATAAAGTTTTTGTTGACAAATCCGAAAAAAAATGCAAGATTCAGATTCTTTCATGATTTTATCAGTCTTTTCACAGATTTTTTCCGGAAAATGTATTGACACATTGAATATTGAAAAAGTGCGTTGGAGTTTGGTCGGGGTGGTTTTAAGGAAATAGTGTGAAATTTTCAGAGTTTAATAAATAAACTCCTAAGAGTGATGTGGACAGTATTATTCTGAGACAATATGCAAGTAAATTTTTTACTTGTGGTTTTTGAATACTTTAACTGTTTGTTTAGCAGCTCTTGAGTTTGGAATTTAGCAGCTATATGGTTTATAGTACACGTATGGGACCTATTATCCAGAATGCTCGGGACCTGGGTTTTTCCAGATAACGGATCTTTCCGTAATTTGGGACTTCATACCTTAAATCTACTAGAAAATCATTTAAACATTAAATAAACCCAATAAGAAGGTTTTGCTTCCAATAAGGATTAATTGTATCTTAGTTTGGATCAAGTATAAAGTAGTGTTTTATTATTACAGTGAAAAAGGAAATCTTTTTTAAAAATTTGGATTATTTGATTGCAATGGAGTCTATGGGAGATGGCCTTTCCGTAATTTGGAACTTTCTGGATAACGGGTTTCCGGATAACCGATCCCATACCTGTATACAGTTTTCTACATTGTAACATCAACAAACAGTGAGCGTATCTGTGTACTTCAAGATTGTCGCCACCTGCTGCAAAGGCCAGCTCACTGTCAGACAGACCCACCTTCACCTTTCAGATATAACATCGGGTTCTAGAAACATGAGGACAGTCACTCATCTGGGCGCAAAGTTATATGTGGTAAGTATAATTATATGTGGAGTAAATGCTGTGTGACTGTGTGAGAACATGTGAGTTATGAAAGGCCAAGGGTGTAACAAGAAGGTAAACCTATACTAAGATTGCAGCCTGCTTTGCCTTCATGTACCCCATGTCTATAGAACCATAGTCTATTAGTATATATCGTTCTGTAGCATTTCAGGTCATCGTTTTTTCCTTATTTGTGGCAGCAGCTTCAGATGTTTTTTTTTTTTTTTACCTTTTTCTGGAACCTCCAGTAGCATCCACAAACATCCAGAATGGGTGCCAACGCATGGCAGATTTCGGCTCAAAATGCAAAGTTTCTTGTTTCTTCGCCAAAATCAACCTGTGGGTATACAGGTATAGGACCTGTTATCCAGAAACCTCAGGACTTGGTGATTTCCAGGTAAAGGGATCTTTCCGAAATTTGTATCACCAAACTGTAAATCTACAACAAATAATTTTAACATTACATAAACCCAATACACTGGTTTTGCCACCAATAAGTATCAGTGATATCTCAGTTGGCATAAAGTACAAGGTACTGCTTTATTATTACAGAGAAAAAGGATATCATTTTAAAAAATGTTTATTATTTGATTAAAATTGAGTCTGTGGGAAATCTTCACATAATTCACAGCTTTCTTGATAATGGCTTTCAGGATAATGGATCCCATACCTGCACCATATGAGGGTACAGTGACCAACTATTGCTATGTGCCCCACAGAAACTCATGGAATAAAATAAACATTCTTGATGTGTTGCCATTGCTATTTACTTTGTGCTAATGGGGAGCTGGTTTTGGAATGTAGGTGCAGTTCTTGCAAAACAAATTTCCGCCATGCTCACTCACTGCAGAATTCCATTTGACAAAAGATCCTTCCCACTGGAGCACATTTAACCCCTTATGACGACCTCTGAGTGGTCTGGGAATATATTTAATGATTCATATATAAATGTTTGCTTGGGAAAGACATGGGGATGCAGTAAGCATCTTAAATATACATAGTATATTTATCAAAACATCTATCTATGGAACACTATCAATTATTATTATCTGTAAATGTCTATATTTCCCTATACGTAAATATAATATATATATATATATATATATATATTTGTCTCTCCAACTTTCTTTATACATTTATCTAACAGATCATTTATGATCTGTCTATTTATTAGTCAGTCTCTACCAGCTATTTAATGTCTACATCCAAAAATATTATCTATAAATTTCTTTCTATCCACCTACCCATATCTATTTATCTATCTGTCTTCTTGTCTATATACTATTATATGTATATAAATGTATCATCTACATCGATTGTATCTCTCTTCCACTATTTTTATATCAGTCTATATGTATATGCTTGGAACTCTTTTTTCTTAAATCTCTTAAATCCTTGTATGTAACTGTATTACTTATTACTGAAGCAGTACTTTACTGTATATATTCAAAAAAAACACATATGTTCTTTCTGCCTGTCATATACGTGATTCAAATGTATTTTATTGCAGGGCCAGGTAGAGTTTGTCTAACAGTTTCACTGTCATTGATTTATACCGAACCAGTGAATTATGCAGTGATTTATATTATGGTGTCACAGCCAATTAGCAAACAAAGGTAGCAGAATAATTGAGTAGGTATAGACACATAGGGGCAGATTTATCAAGGGTCAAATTTCGAAGTGGAAAATACTTCGAAATTCGACCATCAAAATGAAAACTACGAAATTCGAAGTCGAATCATATTCCGATCGTACTCAAATCGTACTTCGAAACATACGATTTGAACGATTTTATCGTACGATCGTACGATTTTCCTTCGAATACAAAAAACTTAGAAATATGCTGTGGAAGTTCCCCATAGGCAAACACAGCACTTCGGCAGGTTTAAGCGGGCGAAGTATTGAAGTCGAAGTTTTTTTAAAGAGATAGTACTTCGATTATCGAATGGTCAAATAGTCGAACGATTTTTACTTTGAATCGAAGTCGAAGTAAATTCGAAGTCGTAGGGGCACATTTACTTAGCTCGAGTGAAGGAATAGAATAAAAAATACTTCGAATTTCGAAGTATTTTTTTGGCTACTTCGACCATCGAATTGGCTACTTGGACCTTCGATAAAAATTGTTCGACCATTCGATAGTCGAAGTACTGTCTCTTTAAAAAAAAACTTCGACCACCTACTTCGCCACCTAAAACCTACCGAGCATCAATGTTAGCCTTTGGGGAAGGTCCCCATAGGCTTTCCTAGCTTTTTTTGATGCAAGGAAAATCGTTCGATCGATGGATTAGAATCGTATGAACGAAGGAAATGCGGTAAATCCTTCGACTTAGATATTCGAAGTCGAAGGATTTTACTTCGACGGTCGAATATCGAGGGTAAATTAATACCCTAAGTAAATGTGCCCCCAAGTATCTTATTCGATGGTCAAAGTATCCAAAAAATTACTTCGAATTTAGAATTTTTTTACTTCGAAAATTCCCTTGAATTCACTTTGACCCTTGACAAATCTGCATAGCATTGCTTTGTGAGAATGAATACAGGTATGTGTTCAAAAATTAGCCCAAGCTCTCCCCATATGCAATTCTGTGTAGCATTCATCTATTACAATTTGGTTTTAAAGTAATTTGGAAATACAAACTAAAACTGATATCTGCTTTTACTGTTGTTTATTCTTTTATTCTGCAAAAACAGTTTTCAGTGGCGATGATAAATTTGAATTTGTCACATTTTTATAAGAAATAATGTTTCCCACAAAGGTCTACAGCAACTGCTTCCAGAATAGACACAGCTGAGTTTGTATGTAGGTCTTGGAGGGTGGTGTGAGGCCGTTAATAAATACAGCTGATATTAGCGCCAAAATCTCCTTCGCTGTGAAGTTGTCAGTACGGTATTAACGCAGTGAACATACATTCCCAGGTGTGAAGCTGCTACAGTATAGAAGCACACAGAGAGACATCTAAACACCATGATGCAAAGGTTTCCCTTTAGTATGATGATTATAGGGATGATTATAGGGAGCGTGAGCAACAGATAGCGGCGCAGATGTGCACTAGTGTCCCACTTCCTTTTCCCATGGAATCGAAGCGCTGGGATTGTCCCGATTGACATAGAATACACGATACTGAGATTCCATGGACTACTGGGATATTCCATCAGCCTGTGCATTCCTGTGCCTCGGAACCCCAAACCAGGGGTAATCCGACTATGCAGTCTGGTGTCTGGCAAAACTAGCGTGTGCCTGTGTTGACTGAAACGTCTAAATGCGTTTGATAAATGGTGTAATTGCGTGTATTTGAGAGGGATTGGACGCAGCAATTCCTGCCCTGATGACGAGTGGACAAGGGCCAGATGGAAGGGGTGGTCTCTTCACGGCTGAGTGTACTGCTCACATGAATTCAGGGGGGTCCAGCGCAGGAAAGGAAAAAGACAGCGCAACGATTTAGAAAACTGATAGGTGGTCGAGTTCTGTTTGGCTAATGTGGCATTTACGCACAACCTGAGCTTTCTTTTACTGGCTTATGAGGAGAAGCAGGGAGATGGCTGCCGGCTGGGGGATACAGCAGAACATTCCCAAACACTGAATCCCTTTCAGGCGGCCGGAAAAGAAGCAGCAGGATACCAATCGCCCATGAACTGGGAGCTGCCCGGCACACTAGCTACTTCCATGAGCCCAGCGCTTAGTGGCAGTTATGTGGACTTGTGGCAACTCCAGCAGTGGCTGCCTTCTGCGCCCTTAGTGCCAATCTCCCTCCTCAGTCCTTGGACTTGATCTTTGGGGCCGATGTTCAGGCAGATAGGGCTACAGTCTCCAAGAAGCCTCGACTGGAGGAGTAGGAAGCCCTAGCTAGCAGCAGTTTCTCCTGTATAGCTGTGTTCCAGTTTGTATGTAGGCGATATTCCTGCGACTCCCAGATGAGCGCGGAGAACCCGAGCCAGCGCTTAGATCGTTCAGCTGCTGCTATCAGAAGCAACCCCGCCGCAGGGACTGTACAGAGCGCGCTGATGAGCCAGCAACCCGCAGCCATGGACTCCACCTCCTCCTCTTCTTCGTCGAAGAATAAGAAGCCAAATTCAGGGCTCCGGCGCCCTGAAAAGCCCCCTTATTCCTATATCGCCCTGATAGTCATGGCGATCCAGAGCTCTCCTACCAAAAGACTCACCCTCAGTGAGATCTACCAGTTCCTGCAGGCCCGATTCCCCTTCTTCAGGGGCTCCTATCAGGGCTGGAAGAACTCTGTGCGCCACAACCTTTCCCTAAACGAGTGCTTTATTAAGCTGCCCAAGGGGCTTGGCAGACCGGGCAAAGGCCACTACTGGACCATTGACCCCGCCAGTGAGTTCATGTTTGAGGAGGGCTCTTTCCGCCGCAGACCCAGAGGCTTTAGAAGAAAATGTCAAGCCCTAAAACCCATGTACAGAATGATGAACGGCATTGGCTTCAGCACTTCCATCTTGCCCCAAGGCTTTGATTTCCAGGCCCCACCTGCATCCCTGGCCTGTCACAGTAATGGCTACAACCTGGACATGATGTCAAACTCTATGGCTGCTGGTTACGATGGTTTAGCTGGGGGGCACCATGTGCCACACATGTCTCCCAATCCTGGCTCTACCTACATGGCCAGCTGTCCTGTGTCTTCCACTGGGGAGTATGGCCCAGACAGTAGCAGCAGCCCAGTGCCCTCTTCCCCTGCCATGGCCAGTGCTATGGAATGCCATTCTCCTTACACAAGCCCCACGGCTCACTGGGCATCCTCAGGTGCATCTTCTTACCTGAAGCAACAGGCCATGCCCCCCAGCAACGCCGCCTCTGCTGCTGGCATCCATTCTGGCGTCTCGCCCTACTCCCTAGAACAGAGTTACCTCCACCAGAACCCCCGGGAGGATCTATCAGGTACGTGCCCAATTTTATCCGGTGACGAATATTCCACAATGCAAGTCCCTCCTTTATTCTAATGTGTGTCTTTATAAGAGAGGAGTACTGGGTGGCTCAGCAGCAGTTAGTGAACTACAGCAGTTCTTGAGATCTACCTCTGACCTCTGTACACATCAGCACTCAAGTGAATACACTGATGTCTCCATGTTCTGAGCACCCTTCCATCCGATATAAAAAAAAATAATCACCAGCAAATGTCTAATTAGCGCGTATTGTTATCTACTGGGTCAGAATGTGTACTCCATATTTGCTTAGGAAAGTATGGCCTAGAACTACTTAGTGTTTTACTAACAAATGAACTGTGGCTATGCCAAGCTGGAAATTCTGTCTCCATTTCTCTCTCTCTTATTCTTATTTTGCCCACTACAGCGTGCTATGTACAGCAAAATGCAAAGTCCCTTTCCCAAAGTCATCGTTTATTTTAGCACCTGTTACATTTGTTTAATTTTTTTTTAAATTTATTTCTATTTGTTATTTATAACAAGCAGGCGAATTTCCCAAAATTTTAACAAACATGGTTTACAGAATAAAAATAGGGTTAGAAAGGCTCTACTCACAAGAGCTTACAATGTAATGGGCAAGTATATATAAAAGGGCTACAAATACACTTAAATATGTTTCACACTGCAATTTAAAATGATGTGTTTTCTTCTGCAGCTATAATTGTTAGATAAAAGCTGTTATCCATCTTTGGTGGGGATATATTGCTTGTTTCAACAGGGCCTACTTTTATCAAGCACATAGATGAATTGTTTAGAATACAGTGGTTTTAGTTCATATGTGCAGATATGCAGAATTTAAATGTCATTGGTGTAAACTGGTTCACTGTGGTGTGTGTCTCTACCGCAGGAACATTGTCCATAAAATAAATGTGGGTTTCAAAAAGTTCCTTATATCACTGAAAAATGATTCACAGTAGTCTAATCCCAAACAGACCCCCAGTCCAAAGGCCATATTTATTCAGTCAAACAAAAAACAAAGGCGGGGTAGACTTACTGATGGTTGAGAAAGGAGCCCAGATGAAAATCTTTATTAGGACATATTTATACCAGAATGTCTCTCATTAAATGGCATTGGTGGCCCAAAGGCTGAAAATGTATATAAAACAAGAAGGTTGCTGACAGCCCTTGTGTTATTTTTATTTGCCGCGTCAAACAGACAGGAGTATGAAGTATTTATTTTTATATAGTATAATAATTTATTTTTGTTTTTCTGGTCCTTTAAGCTTTTATCTATCTGCATTTTATTGATGTCTGTCTGTTTTATATAGAGAGAGAGAGAGAGAGAGAGAGAGAGAGAGAGAGAGAGAGAGAGAGAGAGAGAGAGAGAGAGAGAGATTCATCTATTTTTTAATCTTTCTCTCCTATGGTCTCTGCCCATCTGTTTCTGTTTATCTATTCGGACATATCAGCATAATCTTCCTATGGGGTATTTTTCTTATTTTCAAATCAAGCTGTGAAACGAAAATGTGTTGTTTTATATTCTTTCCAATAAATAAATAATAACTAGTCCAGAACTGACAGTTCTATTATAGTCTGAAACCAAACTCATTTTCCATTCACAACAGCAATGACTTGTACAGAAAACTCGCACTAGCACCCTTAATGCTATGAATATATTATTGCTCACATTTGCTGGTCCCAGTGTTCTCTGGGTAGCCCAAGCCCTGCAGTGCTGTTATGAAGTGACAGGAGAAGTAAAAGAGCCGTGAAGCTGATCGGTTCCAGCTAGAGGTCGTGTATAAGAGCAGAGCAAATAAGTCTCTGGGGGCTGCACTGCGCTCATTTATCAGCGCTAATATGTAGCTTGGATTTATGCCTTGTTTTCTGCCACTAGCTACAAGCAGCTGCCTTACTGACAGCAGGACTACTGAGTGGCACCACTGCTTTATATAAATACTCTTATTCATCCTCAAACTTCAAAGGCCTCAGCTCTTTCATCCTCACTTTATAAAACAGTCACTTACATATTACCTGTAATACTTACAGAAGTATGATAAACCTGTTTCCTATGCATGAACATATCAGGGATGTTTCATTCTTTACGCACAACAACGAAGTGTATAGAGAAGAGAATAATGTTACTGTACTTTACCGTAAGACGACACGTATTGTTTTTTAGAACATAAAGAGATGTACAATGACCAGGGGCATTTATATAACTGATTGACACAGGGGGACAGTATAAAATGCAGAAAGCCTGAGCATTGTAGAAACTGTTGGGAGCTTTGTAAATGCGGGTCCCGGGGGTTAAGCAAACACAGGCAGTCTAGGCTGGACCACACCGGAGAGGATCTGAGCCTGACTTAACCCACATGAGAGCAACCGCTTGTTCAGTTTTATGGGAATTTCAACAATCAACTCCCTGCTTGGGCTATTTATCCAGCCCCAGAGAGCTGCCAATCACTCGCAGTCTTGTCAGACAGCAGACCTTATCTGCACATCTATCCCCCATGGAAAGGCATTTTCATAATCCCACAATAATCTGGGCTGTTTTATCTGGAACAGATCTCTCCTGTTTGTGGGACTATTACTGGCCTGCGCCTTGCCCTTGTAATTGCTCTTCGTTCTCTTGTCATTTCCTTATTACCCAGCTTGTATATTAAATGTTTCTTTTTCCCACTATTCTCATTTACAGTATTTTATAGAAAGTGCAAGCAAAAGGAACAATGCCATGATGCCCATAACAGACATTCATTACTAAAAGCAATATCATGGCATTGGGCACTGGGGATAAAAAACAATCCCTGGCACTAATTCCATTGCGCTCCACAATATTATTTCCAGTCGTATTCCCTGTATAGTCACAACGTGCTACTTCCAGCTCTTGGCCATTTCATAGATAATGAAAGCAGAGAGGTCACACAGGGAGGTGTGGGTCACGCTATACCTGCTTTTCTCTGCTTATTGGGGGATGGCAGTTTATAAATTCATAGATGTAGCTGCATTACAGGGGGGGATCTGGATCACTTCTTTAGAAACGTATTTGTTTTGGAACACCGTGTACCTCCTCACTGTATATTTTTACGTTTTATATAAATTTATGTTATAGATATATTTAGATATAGATATGGTATGGCCCAGAATCTGTAGCCACTGTATCCGGGTGAACTGCAGATAAATCCCCCCAGCACACTGATGAATAGACAATTCCATTCAAGGTGACGTAGTCATTGAATCCAGAAGAGAAAAGCTGACCAATGGCTAATAATGGTTCCTCTGTGGCTTATCAGTTACCTGGTGCAGTAACGTAACTGTACAAATAGACATCTCTCTATATAAATGCTGTCTCTGCAATCTTGATGTAAAAACATCATTGGAGCAATTGCTGAGAATTAATTTTACAACAACCATTTACCCAAGTATTGCCCCAGTTTTGACATATATATATATATATATGTCCCTTGCTTTGCCTTTGCCTTTGCAAATCATAATTAGATCATGTGACTGCCTATACTGGTGCCAAAGGAAATGAATGTATACAAGGTTAAAGGGGTGGTTCACCTTTAAAGTAACTTTTATTAAGTTACAGAATGACCAATTCTAAGCAACTTTTCAATTGTTTTTTATTTATTTTTTATAGTTTTATAGTTATTTGTGTTTTTCTTCTGATTCTTTGCAGCTTTCAAATGGGCGTCGCTGTCCCCTTCTAAAATGCTCTGTACAAAAGTATTGTTATTGCTACTTTTTATTACTGGTCCTTCTATTCAGACTCTCCTATTCATATTCCAGTCTCTTATTCAAATCAATGCATGGTTGCTAAGGTAATTTGGGCCCTAGTTACCAGATTGCTTAAAATGCAATTTGAAGAGCTGCTGAATAAAAAGCTAAATAACTTCAAAACCTTCAATAATTCAAAATTAAAACAAATTGCAAATGATTTCAGAATATCACCCTCTAAAAGTTATCTTAAAGGTGAACAACTCCTTTAAGTTCGAATACTTTTAGGGCATGTCAAAAATACAATTTAATTCTAAGAAACTTTACAACCTCAGCAGTCACTGATATAAAGAAATCCGTGTTTTTATATTGCTTAGTAAGTGAAGGCAGCAATTGTATGTCGCTTCTGCACTACTGGGTCTGCCTCTTGAAGCAATGTAGCAGCAGGAAGCCAATACGTCTTACAATACTTTGCATGCTTCTTCAAAGAACAGGACTACCGGTGCAGAGAAAACAGCAATTAATAGGGCGAAACGGCTGTCACAGGGAATAACATTTTTAAAAGTTTATTGGAAAGTTCCTTAAAATTACAATTTTATTTTGGGGTTTTCTGCCTCTGCAACAATACCGTTTTTACATCGTTTGTGTTCATAGGACCTAGTTAAATAAAGTAAAAAGCGTAGGTTAGAATAACAGGAGACAGATGTAAGGTATTCTAGGCATGGAATCGTCTAATCGTGGGATCTCATGGATAAAAACCAGCAATCCGTTATTCACCGACTATATACAAATATATCACATTTCATCAGCCCGGTTATTACTATTTAATCCTGGTTTCGATTAAAAACGAAAACAAAATTCTAAGCTTTAATTAAGAGGCAGAAAGCTCGTTAAAGTCCTGTTTACATTTTACTTGTAGCAGGGGTTACACCTTAAGACGGAACATGTTTGGGTATTAAACATTAATTATATAACGAGGTGTCTGTAAATGTTTAATGCGCCTCATGAAAGTAATCAGAATTTGAAGTTGCCGTTTGAAGCAATCGCATACTTTATTTTACAGAAAATACCAGCGACTTGTAATTCCTGTAGCTGCCCAGATCCGTGTGGCTTGGAGTTACTTTCATCTTTCCAGCACATGGTTAGATTAGAACCAGAGAGCTTTCCTTGCTGAGGTCTAGAAACACATATTTTCTCACGTTGTTAAATCCTGGAAACTGATTAAATCCTGATCATAAAAACGATATTTGGAAAGTGTTGTGGTGTACATACTTAAAGAGAAGGGTTGACTGAATAAAGGAGCTCAGAGAGGTATCATCTGGAAGGAAAATGCTCTCTTAATAATACTAAAGACATATTTCCCGATCTATAAATATCTGCAGCTTTAAAGCTAGTGTATAAAATCCCAAAATACATTTTTGCTTAATAAAAGAAATTGCATTTTTTAAGTAACTTTCCAGAATATTAGTGGTTCAACTTTTTTTTTAAGCAGCGTTTTTTCTGTCTGTACTGTAGGTTCCATTTCTAAGTCTGCTAATCAGGTGGCTCTGCCTTATTATTGTTTCAAAAGTCAGAACAGAACAGAGAATTAAAAAAGCATACAGCTGCTGTTTTTAATATGTTACATTCAGTAACATAGTAACTTAGTTTAAAAAAAGACTCACGTCCATCGAGTTCAACCTTTTATACCTACAATATATGCAAAAACAAACTGCCAAATGTATTTCAAAATAACTTTAACACCATGAACCATTTGTAATTCAGGTATATTGGAAAGTTGCTTAGAATTAAAGTTTCTTTTTTGGGGCAATTGCATAATTGTCTGGGCTAAAGACTCCCTGTAAGGATGAATGTAAATCCAACAAACTGTTTTCAGAGTAAAAGGAGGATATTTAATGCTCCATAGTAGTAAAAGATGATATCAAAAGGGCTTGGTGTTAAGATCAGGTTCTGTCACTTGGTTCACCTATCTGATATTTTTGGTTCACCTTTCAGTTTATTTTTAGTATGTTACAGAATGACCAATTCTAAGCAACATTTTAATTGGTCTTCATTAGTTATTATTTATCGTTTTAAATGATTTGCCTTTTTATTTTGATTCTTTCCAGCTTTCAAATAAGGGTCACTAAACCCCATCTAAAAACAAATGTTCTGTAAAGCTACAACTGTGTTTTATTGTTACTTTTTATCACTCGTCTTTCTATTCAGGTCCTCTGCTATTCATATTTCTGTCTCTTATTCAAGTCCATGCATGGTTGCTAGGGTAGTTTGGACTCTAGCAACCATATTGCTGAAATAGCAAACTAGAGAGCTGCTGAATAAAAAGCTAAATAACTAAAAAAAAAACAAATAATTGAATAATAAATGAATAACAAATGAAATCCGTATATAAACACACAGATATGTTTTTTTCTACCGCTTACTGTTAAGTCAATTAGTTAAGAAAATTGCCTCCGTACTACACATCTAAATACTGTACATCACATAGAAATTCAAGTCAAACTTCTGACCGAAAGAGGTTGTTGCACCTACTTTTAGAAGCGTGCGACAGGAAAGGCGCAGTCGTTTTATTTGCCAATATTGTGTATCGCTGTCTGTATATTGTCAAGAGGGCTGAATGTTTCACTTTTTTTTCTGCGGGAGATAAGTTACTGTATAAACAAATTATCCATTCCTCATCAATTGTGAATTGTGCATTCTATGAAGATAATAGCAATGATTTCAGTCCAGTTCTCTGTGGGGGTGTTTTTATGTATGTATGTTAATGTTACACTTTTATGTTGTCATTTTAGGCATATAATTGAGTTGATTTGCACAGTCCCCAGTATTTAGTAAATTACTCCACTATAGTGTGGTTATATATTTGTCATCTATATATTCACCTGGCATCTCACTGACAGTTTGTTTACATTATTAGTTTCAAGCTATGTCTTTCTGTCTAACCAGATCTATCATGTTTTTTACTCTTGTTTCGTTCTTTGTATCTATCTATCTATCTATCTATCTATCTATCTATCTATCTATCTATCTATCTATCTATCTATCCACTATCTATCTATCTATCTATCTATCTATCTATCTATCTATCTATCTATCTATTCTCTCTCTCTCTCTCTCTCTCTCTCTCTCTCTCTCTCCATCATCTATCTATTATCTATCTATCTATCTATCTATCTATCTATCTATCTATCTATCTATCTATCTATCTATCTATCTATCTATCTATCAATTCTCTCTCTCTCTCTCTCTCTCTCTCTCTCTCTCTATACATCATCTATATATTATCTATCTATCTATCTATCTATCTATCTATCTAACTCTCTATCCATTATCTATCTATCTATCTATCCATTATTTATCTATCTATCTATCTATCTATCTATCTATCTATCTATCTATCTATCTATCTATCCATTATCTATCTATCTATCTATCTATCTCTCTATCCATCTATCTATCCATTATCTATCTATCTATCTATCTATCTATCTATCTATCTATCTATCTATCTATCTCTCTATCCATTATCTATCTATCTATCTATCTATCTATCTATCTATCTATCTATCTATCTATCTATCTATCTATCTATCTGTCTATCTCTCTCTCTATCTATCTATCTCTCTATCTCTCTATCCATCATCTATCTATTATCTATCTATCTATCTATCTATTATTCATTTGTCCAACATCTATTGTCTATGAATCATCTGGAGACCGACCCAAGTTCACAGTTCATTTACACATTCCCCGGCTTCACTAATCACTAATGTATAGGCCATATCTATGCCATATTTTTGCAGCACTAATATTTTATACTAATTCATAGTAGGTGTATACACATATTGACTAAAATTATATTATTCATGGTATCCGTTATTTTCAAATTACTAATGAAAAAAAAATTACACGCCTGCATTTACAGACCGTGAATTCCTTCAGTCTGCCACTTATTTTTTCTTTCCAGTTCGCTTTAGTTCAGATGGAAATACTGTCCAGTTCTTAGAGCAACCTGGGATTTTTCTCAGGAACAGATAGTACAGATAAAAATGCTCACCAGTTCTCAGTCGGCACAGACTGACTTCCCCTTTATTCCCCAGTTAATTCAGACTGGAACAAGCTCTGTTTGCCGGTTGTTCCTACTCAGCAGATTATCGTGGGTTGAACGGATTCCAGTAGTGCAGAAAAAAATGAATACGGAATTGAATGCCATCCAGGTCTTTCTTAATTTGTCTGAAACTATTTTTATCGTTTCCCATCTCCTCACTGCATAGAAATGTAATTACACCGCAAAACTATTATCCACGACTAAATTGTAATGATGGATTTGCCTCTCTATTGCAGTGGGACTGCCCCGGTACCAACACCACTCCTCTCCAGTGTGCGACAGGAAAGATTTCGTCCTTAATTTTAACGGGATTTCTTCTTTCCACCCATCTGCCGCTAGTTCTTATTATCACCATCATCATCATCATCAAAGCGTTTGCCAGGATATAAAGCCCTGTGTGATGTGAAAAGCCGGGGAGCAGCCAACACAATACACTGCGCGCTCAAAGGCGGAAGTTCCGCGCTGTCCACATCGCGCACACAACGAGACACAGCGCTCTTCATTTGCAATGTACTCTCTCCTGGCCATTCACTACACGCAGGACTGCTCAGCTAACGTGGGGATAATAATACTAGGTATGTTTACAGTTGGCCAATTCTGTAAGCCGGTGGCAGAGAAACTCTATGTACCATGCCTAATAAAACTGTGCATATCATCTTGTTGCTATACTACCAATCCCAGGATCCTTTGTCAGCCTGGTACTGTAATACAGCAATTCATTCATGAGTGGAGTTCACCATAATATTGTTTGTTATTTTTTTAACGGTCTGTGTTATCGTTTGGACTTTATTTTTTTTTTTATCAAGTTAAATAGGTTTTGTGATTTTGTTGGAGGGCCTGACCCAGTCACACTTTGTTTTACATTGGTAAATGTATGAAGCTGTAGTATAAGAAAAAGCATGTCATGTATTTATGTGGCAAAACTGCACTTATAGGTTGAATCTCTCCCTTTCATCCTGCATATAATACATGTTAATGAGGAATTTAGAAAGCCCACAACAAAGCCATCCCTTCAGGATTCTACTCAACACCTTGGGGGAAAGTCAGAGAAATGTCTGCTTAGGCCTGGTGGGATCCCATGGGGGTCTACTACTATTTCTATAGTTCTACGTAGGGCCACAGAGCACTTTTAGGACATTACACCTCTTGTCTATTGATTTTCAGTCTTTGAATTTAGAGCCTATTAGTTCCATTTTAAAAGATGCATTACACTTTAATATCATTTAGTGTGTGTTATAAATGATCGGCATGTTATTTCCGACAACATGTTGTCCATATAGTTAGGACCTCCTCATATTGCTTTGTCCACTCAGCAACAGAAAGTCTACGAGTTCCTCAAATCCAATCAATCTACGCTTCACATTAAAGGGATACTGTCATGGGAAAACATGTTTTTTTCAAAATGCATCAGTTAATAGTGCTGTTCCTGGAGACTTTTGCACTGAAATTCATTTTTCAAAAGAGCAAACAGATTTTGTTTATATTCAATTTTGAAATCTGACAAGGGGCTAGACATTTTGTCAATTTCCCAGCTGCCCCCAGTCATGTGACTTGTGCTCTGATAAACTTCAGTCACTTCAGTCAGTCTGCAAGTTGGAGTGATATCACCCCCTCCCTTCCCCCGCAGCAGCCTAACAACAGAACAATGGGAAGGTAACCAGAGAGCAACTCCCTAACACAAGATAACAGCTCCCTGGTAGATCTAAAAACAACACTCAATAGTAAAAGCCAAGTCCCACTGAGACTGATTCAGTAAAGTAGGAGAAATAACAGCCTGCCAGAATGTAGTTCCATCCTAAAGTGCAGGCACAAGTCACATGACTGGGGCATCTGGGAAACTGACAAATATCTAGCCCCATGCAACTGATAGTCCACATATGGGCAAATCTTACAGTATCCAACAATAGGGTCTATAGCTTGATCAGTCAGCGATCTAGAACATCAGGATTGAAAGCCTATGATCAGTGAAACCCTTTCACTGTTTCTTAAAGTTTCAGTATGGAATGACCATTTCTAAGCAACTTTTAAAATGGGCTTCATTTAAAAATGTTTTTTATAGTTTTTGAATTATTTGCCTTCTTCTTCTGAGCTTTCAAAAGAGGGATTACTGACCCATTTAAACAACAAATGCCCTGGAAGGCTACAAAGGTATTGTTATTGCTACTTGCTATTTCTCATCTTTATATTCAGGCCTCTCCCATTCATATTCCAGTCTCTTATTCAAATCAATGCATGGTTGCTAAGGTAATTTGGATCCTAGCAACCAGATGGCTGAAACTGCAAACTGGAGAGCTGCTAAATAAAAAGCTAAATAACTCAAAAAACACAAATAATAGGAAATGAAAACCAACTGCAAATTATCTCAGAATATCTCTCTCTGCATCATACTAAAAGTTCATTTAAACATGAACAACCCCCTTAAGATAGTGATAACTAAAATACTTAACCAATAATGTGAATTTAAAATATATTTTTTGTCCCTGAAACATATCTACTCAATTTGTCCATGCAATAAAATATGATATTGAATGCTTTGGGAGATTTGGCAGTAAAAAGTGACCACTGTATCCAAGCTTCTCTGCCATGGAGAAATAATGGCTTTTATCCTTATTTTTAATTGTGACTCAAAGAGTCCAAAATGAAAGGTGAGGGATGTCCATTTATGAGCCTCTGGAAGTAAGGTACTTGGAAGATTTCAAAAACTTACTTAAAAGTGTGAAAATAGCAATGCACTTTGTGGCATAGTTCCTCCAGTAGTAAAAAGTAAAATCCCCTTGCTTGCTAAATACTGTATGAATATTTTCTATTCTTAGTACTATTTTCTTTGTATTTTCTGCTGCCTCCAAAGGGAAACACACTGGAAAAGTGTCACCATAAAAGTTTCTAAATACACTCAGTTAAATAATTCATGCTTATCTTGCTTCTTATTTATCTTTTTTTCCTGGTTAATTCTGTTTGTCCTTTGATATCTGAATATAAGGTCTCTATCTTGTTTTGCATGTAATTGACTTACTGCTTAACTTTTCATAATGCAAGTCTTGTGCTTAGCAAAATCAGTTTACAAACATTCTCCTCCACTGTTATGATTGCAGGATATATATATATATATATATATATATATATATATATATATATATATATATATATATATATATATATACACACACACAGTGATTCTGTATATATATAGACCCACAAAATACAGCACTCAGTTGTTTTATAGCAAGTGTTTTTTTATTGGTTCAAAAATTGTACAAACCAATAAAAATGACTTGTGAAGTGTTGTACTTTGTTGGACTATTTATTACTCATACACACACACACATGTACATATATAGTTAACTCAATCTTCTACTGAGACCTGTAAAAGGTCACACTGAGGGGACTGAAATGTTGGCCATTAAAAATCACATGATTTACTTAAAATGTTGCGCTCTAAACCATTTTTTATAACTGCTCTTGTTTGTTCCTCTATACATCTATATATACACCAATAACACTTGTCAAGAAGAAGGGTACTGTGTTCTGTGCTGGGTTATGTCCATATTGTTTTGTTTATATGATAAAGAGCATTGGTTCTCTTTATCCTGTATGTTTTTACTACATATTTTCCTATGTTAAGGTTTCATTATTATCACAGTTTTTGGAGGGAAAATCCCTACTCAGCACTCTAATGATCAGTGTCGGTGGCATAATTAGATATTAGATATTACTGGGCACCACTGCAAATTATTTTTCAGGCCCCCATAATGTTTGACTTGTTTTACCAAAACTGTTTATGAATTAGGGCCTCCTGGGGCCCCTATACCTTCTGGGGCCCCCTACTCCCCTTCTAGACAAGCCAAAGATGGGCGAACATCACTCATTTATACCTTTCTGTATAATAATAAAATAAAAGCAAATAAAAAAAAAAAAGCAGTGGCAATTGAAGGTATCTGCAATTATTATTCTGCATTGTCTCCTCTTTTGCATTTGCAAATGTTCTACATTTAGAATAATACTGACATGGGCTTGAGCCATTTCACATGTATCTGAATAGGGCTGGTTTTATGTTATGGAATTGAATGTTTTGTTTTTTTTTTAACTCTCTGCTACTAAGGGGCTTAGGGGCCATTCAGAAAGAAAAAATGATAAAAGTAAATTACAACAGTTCTTAGCGTTATTATCTATATATCCAGGACAACTTGCAGTCCTTTAGCTGATGAAATAATTTTCAGCAAGGACATATCATAGTGTAATCAATCCTAGAACAATCATTTTTCCGTAGGTTTCCAATATTGCTGATATGTAACAAAGCAGTAATCTCTCAACAGCCTACAGGCCATTGTTTCATCTAGCAAAACCAGTTTCAGGGATGGGCAGAGAGGGTATTTTTCTTGGCCCCCAAGCATTAGAGTAGGTGCTTGTGGAGTGATAACAGACTAAAGTATGATGAACATTTGTGGATCAATTATGCATTTAGTTTATACAATACATTTCAGAACACTCTGGTCAGTAAATAAGTTATCATCTTTAATTATCCTTTGTCCTATATCACCTTGCTATCAGTATACATGTTACAGAGTAGTAGTGCTCACAGGCCCATGTGATGTTGCACTTATTGTAAAAAGAGAGAAAATGAGAACAGGATAATAAATAAAAATGTAAAAACTTGCCAATAGAAAAAACCCCAAAGATTAAATGAGCTAAGCAAGACAATATACAAACAGTAGGCACTTGCGGTTCACTATACCAATGAAGTATTAACTCCTACGTTGTACATAGAAATTTTAAGCAATATTTTAGAATTGCAATGTTACATATGTTAGATGTTTTTTTACCAAGTTATTTTTTGACTGTGTAATTTTACTGTTTATAATCACACTATTGCTTCAAGAGAGACTATATTTGCACTTATGTATGCTTAGGATTTTGTTCAGATATTCAGATGTACATTTTGTTTTTTTTCCAATAAAATGTTTATAATTAAAATGAGATGTTTGTTTATCTGTGTGTGCTGTTATTTTGGATTTAAAATGTATCCCAACCAATGGTGCTAGGTAAATATTGACATCTGTCCATTCAACCCCACACTTAATGGGCAGATTATTTACCACACAAGCTGGTATCTAAATTGGCTAGTATAGACCCTAGTCTGTTGGTTTGGCAGCTGCCAAAATGATTAATTTGGGTGGGCAAAACACACTGCCTCATGTCAACCAGTCTGGTCAAAAAGCAATGTCCTTCACCTAATGGAAAGGATAATATGGCAAAATAAACCATCATTATGGAGTCTGCGGCTGCAGCTTTTGTAGGATATAGTGGTTCACCCTAATTTCTAACAGTTCGTACATACATATTATGCAGGTTATGTGCACAGGCATCCAAACAAATGCTGATTTATGTATGCCTAATACATTTTCCCTTCAATTCAGAATAGGCAGTGTGCTACTACATTCACTGGCACACGAGCACACAAATTAGATGGAACGTTACTTCACATAAATCTCCATATTATTATTATTAACATGTATTTATATAGCGCCAACATATTGCGTAGCACTGTAAAGTAAATGTGATTATACAACTAAATCACATGAATTATATACATAGAACATATGGAGTTACATACATCACAATCAATACAGGTACAAAAGGTGAGGAAGGCCCTATGCATAGGCATACACTCTAAAGGGAAGGGAGTAATACACAAGGTGTGGGAGTGGGCAAGATCGAATTAAGTGGGTGAGAAATGTGGTATTGTATGTGGTGTTGCGTTTGGTAGTTAAGTAGAATGAGGGTAGGCTTCTCGAAAGAAGTGCGTTTTAAGAGATTTCTTGAAAGCAGAAATGTTGGGAGAAAGTCGGACAGACCATGGGAGAGAGTTCCAGAGGAGGGGTGCAGCCCTTGCAAAGTCTTGAATGCGAGCATGTGAGGAGGTAATGAGAGAAGAGTTGAGTAGCAGGTCAGTAGAGGAGCGTAGTAAGCAGTTGGGTGAGTATATAGAGATGAGTTCAGAGATGTAGGGAGGGGCAGAGTTATGAAGTGCTTTGAAAGTCAGTGTCATTAATTTGAATTTGATTCTGAAAGGTAACGGAAGCCAGTGCAGGGATTGACAGAATGGCGAGGCAGAGGAGGAGCGGTTGCTGAGGTGTATGAGCCTCGCAGTAGTGTTCATTATGGACTGGAGAGGTGACAGTCTCTGGAGGGGAAGGCCAATTAAAAGAGAGTTACAGTAGTCTAGACGTGATATGATGAGAGAGGGAATATGAATTTTGGCAGCATCTTGGGTGATAAATGATCGTATTTTGGATATGTTCCTTAGGTGAAAGTCACATGATTTAATAAGTGACTGGATATGAGGAGTGAATGACAGGGCAGAATCTAGGATAACCCCAAGGCACCGGGCCTGGGGAGAGGGGGTGATAGTGGAATTGTTAACTATGATGGATACTTCCGGGATGTTACTGGTGTTAGTTGGAGGAAAGAGAACCATTTCAGTTTTAGAGAGGTTTCATTTAAGGTAGCGTTGCGACATCCAGGTAGAGATAGCGGACAGGCAGGAGGAGACGCAAGCAGGGGCGTAACTACAGAGGAAGCAGACCCTGCGGCTGCAGGGGGGCCCAGGAGGTATAGGGGGCCTATGAGGCCCTAATTAATGAGAAATGTCAATATATATTGGTAAAACAGGACAACCTCTGGAAATGTTGGGG
This sequence comes from Xenopus laevis, assembly GCF_017654675.1. NCBI lineage: Eukaryota > Metazoa > Chordata > Amphibia > Anura > Pipidae > Xenopus > Xenopus laevis. Next base: position 73,032,710 of record NC_054382.1, on the reverse strand, counting down.
GCCCTAAAATTTATTTGCTGTGGGGCCCAGTAGCATCTAGTTACTCCACTGGACGCGAGTTAGGAGTTCTGGGTTGAGATCAGGAGATGAGAGATAGATCTGAGTATCGTCAGCATAGAGGTGGTAGTGGAAACCATACGAGTTGATTAATTTGCCGAGGGAGGAAGTATAGAGGGAGAATAGTAATGGTCCCAGGACAGAGCCTTGAGGAACTCCAACAGAAAGAGGTAGGGGAGAAAATGATACTCCATTGTAGGAGACACTGAAGGAACGATTGGTGATATAAGAAGAGAACCAGGACAGGGCTGTGTCACGAAGGCCAAGTGAATGGAGGGACTGGAGGAGGAGAGGGTGATCTACAGTGTCAAATGCGGCTGAGAGATCGAGCAGTATTAGTAGTGAGAAATGATTATTGGCTTTAGCGGTTAAAGGTCATTAGTTAGTCGAGTCAGGGCAGTTTCCGTGGAGTGTTGTGGCTTAAAACCACATTGTAGGGGGTCCAGCAGGTTATTGTCAGAGAGGAATGAGGTTAGTCGGTTGTAGACTAGGCGCTCAAGTAGTTTAGAGATGAAAGGTAGCAGAGAGATAGGTCGGAGGTTGTCAAGATTGGAGGGATCAAGAGAGGGTTTTTAAGAATGGGGGTGACAAGAGCATGTTTTAGTTGAGAAGTAAACAGTCCAGTTTTGAGGGAATTGGATAAAGCGGGCAGGTGGTAAGGTGAGAAGAGGCCAAAAGCTTTGAGACTTCCTCATCAGTGACAGGGGTGAAGGAGCACAGGAGAGACTGGGGAGTGTGGAGGGAGGGTGGTGGAAGTCTAGGGGGGTTGAGTAGTGTAATGTCCCTTCTGATAGTGTCAATTTTGTTTTTGAAGTGCTCGGCAATATCTTGAGCAGGGACAGATGTGCATGGAGGGGGTGGAGAAGGGGAAAGGAGATTGTTAAAGGTGGAAAAAAGTTGTGCTGTTTTTTTAGAAAGGGAGTTAATGAGTGAAGTAAAGTATGTTTGATTGGCTTGGAAGAGGCTAGTGTTATAGGAGCGCAGGGCAGATTTGTAGCCATAAAAGTCTGATTCTGAACGGGATTTGCATCAGCGACGCTCAAGGGCACCTGAGTGAGCACTTTTGTATGAGCAGTATGCCAAGGTTGAAGTGGTTTGGGTCTAGAACGTTTAGTTTTTATAGGAGCAAGCTCATTAAGGGTAGTGGTGAGAGTACTATAGTAGACAGAGGTAGCCACATTAGGACATGAGATGGCTGAGATATTAGAGTGAAGAGAGTCAAAGGAAGAAGAGAGATGTGACACATCTACAGCTTTCAAGTCACGGTAAGTACGTGTTTGGGGAATAGCAGGGGGTGAGGAGGGAGTTAGTGAGAGTTGAAATGTAAGAGTATTGTGATCAGAGAGGGGAAATGGTGAGTTAGTAAAATTGGTGGTTGAACAGAGTCTGGTAAATATGAGATCCAGCGCATTACCATTGGAGTGAGAGGGGGAGTCTGAGCACAAAGATAAGCCTAGGGAGGAGGTTAGTGAAAGAAGTTTAGAGACAGAAGAGTTGTTAATGTTGTTAACGGGTATATTAAAGTCACCTAATATGATGGATGGTGTGTTAGATGAAAGAAAGTAAGGAAGCCAGGCAGCAAAGTTGTCCAGAAATTGTGCAGTTGGTCCTGGTGGTCGATATATAACAGCAATGCAGAGTGAAACAGGAGAAAAGAGCCTAATGCAGTGCGCCTCAAATGAGGAGAATGATAGAGAGGGAACAGGTGGAAGAACTTTAAAAGTATAGCGGGGAGAGAGAAGCGAACCTACCCCACCTCCAGGTCTGTTACCAGGTCTGGGAGTATGAGTAAGGTGTAGGCCCCCAAAGGACAGGGCAGCAGGTGAGGCGGTGTCGGTAGGAGAAAGCCAGGTTTCAGTAAGTGCGAGTAGGTTAAAGGAATTTGCAATAAAATGGTCGTGTATAGCGGTGAGCTTGTTGCAGACAGATCTTGCATTCCAGAGAGCACAGGAAAGATAAATTGGGTTTTTGGGTATAGGAGTAAGAGTTCTGTACTGTTTGAATTTGCACCGGAGGAGAAGGAGCTTGTGGTCGTGATATAACTGGGATGGGGTAAGGGACAGGGTTTGGTGAAATGTCCCCAGCTGCCAGCAATAGAAAGGAAAGATAGACTAAATGAGAGCGGGATTTGTAAGTTCTTAGTTTGTATGAAAAAGAGTAGTTTTGTGGAATGGCTCAACAGAGTACTTTATAAACTTCATGTGTGGAGAGGGAAGGAGAGGAGAGTAGAGAGGCTGAGATTTGTATAGAACTGGGATTTGATGGGAGAGGTAGTGAAAAATGTTTAATGAAGCATGAGAGTGAAAGGAGGAGAAATGCAGGATAAAGCATGTTTGGAGTAAGAAGTTACAAACTGGCAGGTACAAACAAATCTGTGTTCTTCTTATCCTAGCTGGTTCAAAGTTGATAGCAGATAGTCTGGTTCCTTTTGCCTTGTCAATGCCTTGTCCAACTGCCTTGTTTAACTGTCATTTCTAAGCAATTGTGAAATATTAGCACTAGTGCCATGCCCCTGGCACTAGTGCCATCCCCAATACTGGGTCTGAATTTATATGTAGCAGTAAGGAGTTGCAATAGATATGTAGCAGTATATGGATAAGCAGAATTACCAGAATAAGCAGTTGCAATAGATATGTAGAAATATTTGGATATAGCAGTATATGGATAAGCAGAATTACCAGAATAAGCAGTTGCAATAGATATGTAGAAGTATATTGATATAGCAGTATATGGATAAGCAGAATTACCTGTAGGAATGAGAAGAGATAGAAGTTAGTGCCATGGAACTGCCTTGTTTAACTGTCATTTCTAAGCACTTGTGAAATATTAGCACTTAGGAAAAATTATCACTTGTGCCATGCCCCAGACACAATATATCCCCTGCATATATTGCACTATATGATACAGCCTGTGTATTTATGAACCATTTCTGCATATCATTTTAAACAAATTAAAAAAAAACTCTCTGTAATAATAAGATAATTCCTTGTGCTTGATCCCAACTAAGATATATTTAATACTTATCATAGGCAAAACAATCCTATTTGGTTTTTTAATGTTTAAATTATTTTTTACCTGTTTAGTTATTTTTTTAGTTGACTTGAAGTATGTTAAAGGAAAACATAATTTAACCTCTTTATAGGTCCCTGGTAAGGCCTCATCTGGAGTATGCAGTGCAGTTTTGGACTCCAGTCCTTAAGAGGGATATAAATGAGCTGGAGGACATTATAGACAAATAGCAGGGGACCTTTTTACCCATAAAGTGGATCACCGTACCAGAGGCCACCCCTTTAGACTAGAAGAAAAGAACTTTCATTTGAAGCAACGTAGGGGGTTCTTCACAGTCAGGACAGTGAGGTTGTGGAATGCACTGCCGGGTGATGTTATGATGGCTGATTCAGTTAATGCCTTTAAGAGTGGCTTGGATGATTTCTTGGATAAACATAATGTCAAAGGCTATTGTGATACTAAACTCTATAGCTAGTATAGATATGGGTATATATAATGTATGTGTAAAAAGTATTGAGCAGCCCTTTAGCAGAGAAATGGGAAGGTAGCCAGATAACAGCTCCCTAACACTTGCTTTGGTAAAAATGCTCCACATAGTGGTGGATAAGAGAATAGCACTCAATAGTATAAAAATATAGTATAAAAAATAAAAAAGTAGGAGAAACACGAGCTTATCCGAAAGCAGTTCAATTGTGAAGTGCTGGCTCTTTCTGAAAGCACATGACCAGGCACAATGCACTGAGATGGCTGCCTACACACCAATATTACAACAAAAAAATACATTTATTCGTTCAAGAATACAATTTTAAATAGTAGAATGAATTACTTGCAATTTACACCGTGTAATTAAGTAATAAAAACAATACCATAAAAATCACAACAGAATCACTTTGTGATATATCAGAAAGCTGTATTGAATGACATTAGGGATCATTTTTTATTCCTTGGGGCACATGTTTTACAGTGTTGATGGGCGCAAGACTGAACCCTTTAGTGCTCACTTATCAGGCACTTATGCATCAAGGAAACCAGGGCCGTATTTATATATAAGCATCTAGGGGCCTGTGCTTAGAGCAGCTGCTTTAAAGTGGTGGCCCTCAGGCGCCTATATGTCAAATACATTTTTTTTTATTTGGGAAGAATAAAAAATCTCCCCAACCGCCATCAGAGACTTGTGAGTAAATCTAGTGGCTAAGTTGGGGGGGGAGGGGGGAGAAGTTAGGAGCTCATTTTTTGTGTGTTGCCGGCAGAAATGACAGCAAATGTCATGCACTTCCGCAACTGGGGGGTGTACTGAGGTTCGTTGCCTAGGGTAGTATTGGAACTGAATACAGAGCAGAATGCTGCTACCAAACACAGGTTCAAAAATATGTCATTCGGCACAGAAGTAAGTGTCAGTTTACACAAGTTTACACAGCTGAGGCCTGTCCTTATCCCCTGCCTTAGGGCAAACAAAAAGAACTGGGCTGAGCCTCCTACTATTCAATACTTGCACTTTCAATGTTAAGGGATAGAAGAGGGGATGGGATAATGTGCAAATCGCAAAAACAATGGACCAATTGCATCCTTTTTTTTTTAACTTTACATGCTGCGTTTTGCTTTGTCTTTTTCAGTTGTTTAAAAACTCAAGATGAGGATACATTTTATTTTTAATCTGACTTTTATAAGAGAGAGTTCTTGTTTTACACATGTATTTTTTACTTTTGCACTCCTGTAGCAAAAAAGAAACTTAAGTAAAAGTTTATAATGGTTGTTACTGCCTCATAGGTACCAGGACTGGGACAGAAAGTACGTGAGTGCTTTAAGATTAGGTAGTCTTTGATTTTATTTTTGAAGTGGCAAAGGGAAGGTTCTCTGTGGAAGAATTCAGGGATTTCAATCCAAATGTAAGGAGCTGCAAAAGTGAAAGGTTTACGGTAGTGTTATGTTTTGGTAGCCGAGAATGTGTAGTGTATAACAGTGCTTTATTAGCAGGTTCATGCAGCCATTACACTTCAACAGGAACTTCAACTCTAACATGTTTAGTAGTATAGAAAGTACTATGTATGCACAGTATAACTCTTGTGCACAGTGACACCTACAGGCCATTTGTATAAACATCACATATTCAAAAAAAGCATTTTTTTTTTTAATAGGGCAAATGTAATAAATAGCAACAATGAAACAGCATGCATCTTAAAGCAATATTATGCTTAAGCGTAGCACTTAATTTCAGCGATATTTCTGGCGCTCATTTAGGTTAACTGCATAATCTGCTTTAAATCTTGCAGATTTATTTTGGCACTACTGGCAGGCATCAGACTGTTCAGCATGAAGGGTGCTTACGGCAGATTATCCTATCCTCCTTTCTAATAATTGAATCCCCTATAACTAAAACCTGCCTTTCCTTCCTTGCACTCCCCCCACCACCCGTATTAGAGCCACTGCCTTCCAGAGTCAGCCTGTTCCATACATGCCAGTTCAGAGCTGTCCACTCCAGCATCTTTAGCCAAAATGGACAAGCTGTGGACCAGCCCCCCAACAATTCTGTCCCCTACTTTCCCTCTTGACTGTCACAAACCTTTCACCTTTATTTGCCTCCACTGCCCCTTCTCCAAACTCGACTACACTTGCCCCTGCCAGTGGTTGCTCTATGAACCTCTTTTCCTCCACCACGTTTGCCGATGCCCTTAGTGCTGCTTAGTTCCCCCCTTAGAGTCTGCAGTTCAGATTCCAAGATGAAATCCCACAGAAATCTCTCACATGTAAATACTGCAAAGAACTGCTGCTTTAATGAAGACATGTGACAAGACACTTGCACTCATATTCACACTGGGTACTTACAGTCTCCCAAGTGTAATTCCTCACACACGCCTTTTTGGTTTTAAACGCCTTGAGGTTTTTAACGCTGCTTAACACTTAATTCACATGCAACACTTGCTTAGCAGCTCCCACACTCGCTTTGCAGTCAGAAACTTATTGAGTTTTCAAACCAAATAAGGGCTCTTACTCACGCGCGTTTTTACCTGCACTCCCCTTTCGGCGTTCAGCTGCAGGGGAGCGCAGGAATAGACGCATTTCATTTTTTCAAATGGGGCTGTACTGACACAGGCGCATGTAGGTGCCGAACGCAGGTTGAGACGCAACATGCTGCATTTTTCCTGCGTTCGGCGCCTACATGCGCCTGTGTGAGTACAGCCCCATTTAAAAAAATGAAATGCGTCTATTCCTGCGCTTCCCTGCGGCTGAACGCCGAAAAACGGAACGCAGGGGAGCACAGGTAAAAACGCGCATGAGTATGAGCCCTAACACAAAGCTGGATCAGAATTTACCTGATTAACTCCTCCTCCTCCTTAATTAGCAGGCAGGGGGAAGTAAAAAATTGCTGTTAGTTACCAGCAATAAATAACAACCCCCTATTAACTTTAAAACAAATCCCCTTAGAAAATATATCGCAGGCAAAAAGACAAATAATAAAAAATAAATGCTCTAAATGTATCTACCAGCTTACCCCAAACAGAAAATAACAAGCTGTTTGTCTCAGACACTCAGAACACACAACAGTCAGATATTTGCACCTTCTTCCTCCTTGCACCAGCACTCCCAGCATGCATAGCAAGACACCAATGTCTTAACTCTGAAATTCCGGAAAATATTGTGATAAAATCATGAATAAATGTGGATGTATTAGTTAAAGAGAGGATGTTGAGAAGAGCACAAGAAAATGGGAGGTAGAAAGAAGTATGGGAATTTAAATAAGTCTTAATAAGGTTAAGTTAGTATAAAGGACCAGAAGGTTCTGAGCAAAGGGAAAGAATGAGGATGTAGACCAGCTGGTATGGAGCAGGGCCCAGGGTTTGAAGAAATATCCCCTGCAGGCAGAAAAAGCAGGAAAAAGTGAGAGTATACAGTATGTCAAAAGGATTTGAACTGACTGTGCTGCTGTGTATTGGAAGTAACTATGGTAGAAGAAAAGTTTTGCAAGAAGTTGAATAAAAGCATTAAGTTTTATGTAGGTGGGAGCAGGGATGGAGATATTTGAATATAATTATAACAGTTAGGGGCACATTTATTATGCTGTGTAAAATGAAATTTGCCCAAAAATGCTAGGTAAAACAAATGGTGAAATAAATAAGTGGCCGGAAGCCACTCCAAGAAAAGACTCATAAAAGATTTACACTGTTTTGTACACAATGGAGCATGCTAATATGTGGTGTATTATGCTGCCGTTACACCACTTGGCCCACCACATAATAAATATGCCTCTTAATGGGAGGATTAATAGAGGAGTCTAACTCAAATGTGCGTAATGTTGACATTGCCATTTTGGAACATGTACCTTCTAGTAATAAATCTTCCGAGGAGTATTGCTGGAGCAGATGGTTAATTTCATTATCATATTTTATTTTAGATGCTAATCTGCTCTTTTATTTCAGTACCTGGCAGACAGATTTCAAGGCCCTCTCTAGTGAATCTTAGGGTTGCCACCTGTCCGATGTTGACACAGACAGACCAGTGTTTTTAAAGGGCTGCCTGGGTCAATACTGCCTGCCCAGTTTTCCAAACTAGGAAAACTGGTCATGATTCCAATCACCACGTCATAGTCCCACCCCTGATGACACAATCCATCCCGGCAGCATCACAACCCTGCCCCATTGCACCAAGGCCCCACCCCCTGCCCAGAGTCAACTGGGCCAAAAGTTGTCAACCCTAGTGTCTATCCTTGTAGCTTTCCCTGTTTTTAACTTCTTCTTGAACTTGTCTAGATAACTTGTAAACAAATCAATGAGGAATTAATCACCCACTCAAATGCTTACCCCAAGGAAATACTCTCCCTAAAAATATGTAAATATATAGGGAGAGTAAAAACTGCTGTAGTACACACTGGGGAATTACAAGTGATTTGAACTGATTAAATAGCAAACTGATTACCCAGATGTGGTGCAGGATGATAAAAGAGAAGTTTATAAAATGTACAAGATGCAGGACTACAGGCATATGCATAGGTTGCCCTTGGGGGGGGGCATACTTGTGTCTGCCATCCTCTAGTCCAGTACTGAATACAACGCACAGAATTCAGTTTCTAGCTTAGTGTGGTAGAACATTGGTCACTTCAAATTCACAAGAGTAATACTATTGAAGTAGATGAAATGCCGCATATGGAGAGCATGACACATGTACCACTGTGGAGGTGGTTTAGTAGGTTTAAGGTACACCTTCAGGACTATTAGATCCTCTCCAGTAGAATTGTTCAGGGAGTAAATACTAGTCTGAGTCCCTTTTTCTTACTGTGGTTTCTGCACTTAAAGATAGTGATGCCTAATGGAGAGCTCCCTACAGCCATGAATCCTTAGTTGGAGCACAAGGCTGCTCTTAGCTAAACTGCCTGACTAACATTCCTAGAACATACTATGACAGGTGCTTTTCTATTGCTAACATTGTTGATGGAGACCCTGTTCCCCAACTTCTTTTGGGTCTGCTCAGGGCCACCATCAGGGGAGGACAGGGGGAGTGTTGTACCGGGCCCGGAGGGAACGGGGGCCTGGTCGTGCTGCACTTACTTGATTAGTCGGGCCCCCCGCTTTCAAAGAGCTGCCAACTTGAGAAGGGAGGGCCAAGCACAGGTGAAGTCCCGGTTGAGCTGCTCAGGGGTTGGATAGCTGAGGTTTGAACTGCCACTTCAGCTCCAATCACCATGCAGCTTTACAGGGACTTAAAATTCTGTGACCAATAAGGAAGAAAATGCTGTCACTGGAAGAAGATGCCACCACCTGTGCTACCCCTCCTCCCTTCCAAAGTTGGCAGCTCACTGACAGCAGTTGGGTCCTGTAATCAAGTAAGTGCAACACGGCAGAGCCCTCCTAAAGTTAACCTTTTGTGGCCCCTGATATTGAATGGGAGGGACCCTGGCCACCATTTTTTTTAAACTTGTGGGGGGGGCTGGCCACAATTTTTTTACATGGACGTATAGGGGAGCCCTGGCTACCAATGTTTTTATAACACGGGGGGGGGTCCTTGGCCACCAATTTTTTTTACCATGTGGGGTCCTAGCCACCAATATTTTTGAATGGGGGGCCCTGACCACAAATGTTTTTTTTCATTGGGGGCTCTAACCACCAATATTACTTTAATGGGGCCCCTGACCAACAATCTTTTTTTTTTTATTAACATGTGGGGGACCCTAGCCACCAATGTTTTTTTGTTTTTATTTTACTATGGGGTGGGGGGCGACATGTGGATGGGGCTTCTGGTGGGGTGGGCGCAGCCGAGGGAGCCCAGGAAATTTTGTCGTATGGGGCCCTGTGATTTCTGATGGCGGTCCTTGGTGTGCTTCCTACAGGTCAGAACTGGGGCCTGGACCATGGTCAGACGATGGGGCCAAAGAGGAAGAATTGGGGCTTCACAATCAATAAATTAAACAGAACGTAGTCATACACTACCTGGTTCTATGGGGAATACTAAACCACCCAGGTACCAGGACTCTCAAATTCTGTCACCATATCCCAGTGTGCATTTCAAATTACTGTAAAATGCAGTCAGGAGTCCTGTCCAAGAGATTAAAGCAGAAAACTCTAAATTCCTCAGTCATACCTGTGGAAAACCCTTCTGTTTTTATTGAGCTAATACTTCCATGAACCACTGCAAGAATCTTACTTAGGATGCTAGTGGGGGTTCCAGAACTGCAAAAGATGTGAGGACACAAGGTGAAAAAATATTACTTTCATTTGTTTACATAGTGCCAATTTATTATACAGGGTTTTGTAGATAAATTGTTATAATTTATATCACTACCTGCCCCATAACAGCATACAATCATAGGTCCCTTACATACACATATGCTAAGGTCAGTTTCATCAGTAGTCAATTTAAACTTCTTGTATGTTTTTCGAGTTTTGGTGGAAAACCAAGCATACACAAGCAAAACTAAAAAATCTCTTCACAGTCACAGAGATGCAACAAACTCTGGCTCTGGTGCAAGATTACCTTTTGGGACTCTTTTCTAACTGTGCACCACACCCATATGCCCAATAACCACCAGTTTCTTAATCCCAAGCACTCCACTTGTTTTATTCTCTAAACCAGTGATCCCCGACCAGTAGCTTGTGAGCAACATGTTGCTCTCCAACCCCTTGGATGTTGCTCCCAGTGGCCTCAAAGCAGACTGTTATTTTTGAATTCCAGGCTTGGAGGCAAGTTTTGGTTTCATAAAAACCAGGTGCACTACCAAACAGAGCCTTGATGTAGGTTGACAAGCCACATAGGGGCTGCCAAATGGCCAATCACAGCCCTTATTTGCCACCCCCAGAACATTTTTTATGTTAGTGTTGCTCCCAAACTCCTTTCACTTCTGAATATTGCTCACGGGTTCAAAAGGTTGGGGATCCCTGCTCTAAACACTGAATAGAGGCATAATAATTAGGGAAGCAAATGATGTGAGTGCCGGGGCCACAGGAATGTTGAGAATTTAATGAGCCCCACAGCTAAACCTTTTTAGGATCCCAAAAA